>NC_083771.1:7197403-7367403 GCF_963514075.1 Conger conger
AGTATTCACAGCTCTAGTGCAGTATGGCTGGCACAGTTGACGATGAAACTGCTTCTTTTCACTAAGGGATGTGAGGTGTGGGAAATTGTTCTGCACCGAGGGCAACAAGGAACCCAGCTCCGGCCAGGCGGCAGAGTTTTCTGACTGCAGAACCACGTTTAACACAGACCAGAGCAAGGAGCAGGGCCTGGTGGATGGAGGGACTCGCTGTGGGGAAGGACTGGTGAGGGTGGAACATTTAGGGACTGTACAGGGCAGGGCTGCCCGACCCCGAGCTGTACAGTCCTGTAGGTTTTCACTAACTTGCACACCTGCTTCTACCAATTAGCAGCTCAACTCAAGGGGCTCTTTCCAATGGCTTATTTTTACCTGCTTGCATCCTTTCCTTGCTCCATAGCTCTACCCAAGGTAAAGAAGCAAGGAAAGGAGAAATACAAAATTGCTCTTTCAAAGGTCGGATTCAGGCTATGTCAATTACAGACCCAGCCGATGAGGAGAGGTAGACCCACAGATTGATCATTTTAAGCCTCCTGAAAAAAATACTTCTGCAAAGGATTCACTCCTGTTTCCTTGCTCATGCATCCTTCGGGAACCTCCGAGCTCCTTCAAGTAGCATTTCACGGGTTGGAATTTCCTTTAATATTGCTGGGTATGCTGAGGACAAAGTAGAAAAGGAAAGCTAAAACAAGCATGAGCCCTTGCAGTGTTGGATGAGGTGTGCTTTGTTGGGGTTGGAGTGAAGACATACAGGATCGTAGATCTTCAGAGACAGGGTTAGGCAGCCCTGCTCTTGCTGTTGAACGGGGTGTGCTTTGTTAGGGTTGGAGTGAAGACATACAGGATCGTAGATCTCCGGAGACAGGGTTAGGCAGCCCTGCTCTCGCTGTTGAATGAGGTGTACTTTGTTGGGGTTGGAGTGAATATCTACAGGATGGTAGATCTCCAGGAACAGGGTTGGGCAGCCCTGCTCTAGCTGTTGAATGAGGTCTGCTTTGTTCGGGTTGGAGTGAATATCTACAGGATGGTAGATCTCCAGGAACAGGGTTGGGCAGCCCTGCTCTAGCTGTTGAATGAGGTCTGCTTTGTTCGGGTTGGAGTGAATATCTACAGGATGGTAGATCTCCAGGAACAGGGTTGGGCAGCCCTGCTCTAGCTGTTGAATGAGGTCTGCTTTGTTCGGGTTGGAGTGAATATCTACAGGATGGTAGATCTCCAGCAACAGGGCTAGGAAGCCTAATAACAGGAACCTATGGGGCCACCAGGGGGCCTATCCAAGTAATTTACTCAGTGTGCAATACTGTTCAGCTGTCTGGTACTGGATCCTAACTGTGAGACCATTAGGCCAGCATGCTACTGGTCACTGTGTGTCAATTTTACAGAAAAGAAAAAACCCTCAGAAAAATGCATATAAAACCATTATCTTTTCAGTGACCATTGCTCATTCCTGCCCTCAGGTCTGCAATGATAACCAGTGTGTGGACCTGGAAATGGCCTACAGAGCAACCAACTGCTCAGCAAAGTGCAAAGGCCACGCGGTAAGCAGAGAGAACGATGAGGGACAGACACACAGGCAGACACAACATTCACAGAACACAGTACATCCTATACCAGCGCCTTTACCTCTAACGCACTCACAGCAAGCTCACACTCACCCCTCAATGACATCACAGCAACCACACACTCACCCCTCAATGACATCACAGCAACCACACACTCACCCCTCAATGACATCACAGCAACCACACACTCACCCCTCAATGACATCACAGCAACCACACACTCACCCCTCAATGACATCACAGCAACCACACTGACTTCATAGCAACCATACACTGACCCCGCAGTAACATCACAGCCACCACAGTCCCCACAATGACATCACAACCACACTGACCCCAGGCTGACTTCAGTGTCGGTTCCCTCAGGTGTGCAATCACCAGTCGCAGTGTCAGTGTGAGCCTGGCTGGATACCCCCGGACTGCCAGGCTCTGTACGACAGCGACCAGGCAGTGTCTGCAGGTAGGGAGGGGTCACACGGGCTGATTTGGGCATAGTCAGCCAAAACAAAGGGACGGGTCCTCCACACCCAGAGCATAGTTACATATGAGTCACCCACACCCAGAGCATAGTAACATCTGGGTCCCCCACACCCAGAGCATAGTTACATACGGGTCCTCCACACCCAGAGCATAGTTACATACGGGTCCTCCACACCCAGAGCATAGTGGCACGGGTCCCCCACACCCAGAGCATAGTAACATACGGGTCCCCCACACCCAGAGCACAGTGGCATGGCTCCCCCACACCCAGAGCATAGTGGCCTGGGTCCCCCACACCCAGAGCTCCCTGATGACCTTACATCTCTCTCTAGGAACGGTCATCGCCATCGTCATAGGAACTGGCACCACCTTAGTGCTCCTGCTCGCCCTGAGCGGAATGGCGGTTCTCCTCAAACGCAGACAGAAGCTCTCCAAGCCCCCCAGGTACTGTCTGCACTCACAGACGGATGTCTGTGTAACTGAAAGTTTCCTGAGAGCAAACCAGTGTGGAGTAGTGCCATATGAGCTGATAACTGAAGATGTACTGAGTGCATGTGTGTATCGGTAAAACTTAAATTTTCTGAACCTGTTTCAAGAAGTTAAATAATATTAACCCCTTTGAAAAGTAGGTCTATACTCTAGCTGACTGGAGTGCTTTTTGCTAAGGACAACGACCACAGTCTATGTAGGGTGAGACTAGAATGTTCATGAACTATCTATCAGTCTATAAACTGGCCTTTACACCTTAAGGGTTAACATAGAATGTTAAGAACATCCACTCACAGGGAGACTGTCTCTTCTCTTCTAGATTCCCACCACAGATGGAGAAGGATCTTGGTCAGAATAACCCAGCTTTCCCTGTCGAAATCTACTCGGTGTATCAAAACCAAACCCTCACAAACATGGCCTATCCAAATTACCCACAGGTGAAATAAACCTGAACTGCACTCACCGCACTGACCAGTATGGCACATGTTCTGCATGGGTCATACAACCACGTGGCTTCACAATTCAGTCATCCAATCACGTGGTTTCTTCGCACACTTCACAGAAGGCCCCAGCCTCAGCAACAGCCCGGTAACCACTGGTGGCCAATCACAATCCTGCTGCTGTTTGTTTTAGAACAGCTGTTGACCAATAAGGTTGCCAGACAGCTCCTTCACAACTCCCCACGACAGTCTGCACACTTCACTCCAATTGATTGAGATGACCCATGGGGCAGGCCAAGAGGACAATGGGTCAAAGGTCAACTCCAAGGACGGCGTGGGTTCCATACATCAGTGCTGAAATCCCGTTACGGTCTTATCCTGATTGGCCGATTCTAAGAAACAACTTTTTTATTCAACTTGGGTTAAGCAAAATGGCTTCCTCTGCTACCTTGATTGGAACAAAAAACCTCCCCTCATACAGGAGAAGGCCACAGGGCATCAAGCTCCAATGGGAATCGTTCATTTGGACGCATCTTTAAGGGGCTCCTCAAAATGACATCGCTGTGAAAAGTGGAAATCTCAATCACTCCTTTTCCCAACATATCGGAGATAAAAGGTTTTTTGCTATTGTTTAGGTTGGATGTGATTTTTTCTCCAGGTGCACTACATGGTGCTACACCACAGGCAACACTGCAGCATGGGGTCAAATGTTAGCTTGACAACATTCCACTGGAATATTAAAAAAGGGTTTAAGTCTGCTTTCATTACTGCCAGGAAGGACTTAGGCCCCTTTTCCTCTGAGCCGTTGAACAATGAGCCGTGATCCTTCAGCTAAAATCTAGACGTCATGCAATTGGGTTAGGACTAGTGGGGACATTCTGAACAGCCAAAAGAGCTAATAAATTAATACAGCCTGGATTACAATGGATTATTTACCTCAGAAGTGGAAGGGGGGCATTTTATGGCATTGCCTGGATCAAATTTTTTAAATAAAAGTTATAGAAGACCAAGAGAATGGTGTGTTACATAACAGACATTCCAAGGTTAATGTGCACCACTGTTGTTAAAAACAGACAATTCCTAACAGCCTAATTTATTAAAGCTCACCTCATTCAACCACATAAAGAAATACAAAAAATAAAATATAACTTTCGATACTGACATTTCCGAGCTATTACACTAAAAGGCAATTTAAAAATAAAAATATATTCCCTCTCACTCCAATCAGCATTATTATTATTTTATAAACTTCATATTGATGTGAATTGCAATAAAACATTTTTTACATGTGCAAATACTTGTTCTCGTCTTTGTTGATTAGAAATTCTAGAGTCCGTTGACACTTTTTAAACTGAACCCCACTCCATTGGGCAGGGCACACCCACAAATTCTGCAGACAAACCACAATGTCAGCTCCCACTGCAACCTTACTCAAGCCAGTTCCTGTCGGTAACAAGCTCTCTCATAATATGCAACAGTTAATATATAAAATGGATGCTATTTGTAGGAAAAACACTGTTGGCCACTGCAGTAGCCTTTAGCCACTATCAGCAGCTGTCAGCTTCATCAGTAGGAGGACAGACTGTATCAAGAACAGCAAATTAGGCTAATGGAATGTCCTCGCTCCTTCAAACTTCAGTTCAAAGCCACGATCATTTATGCGTCACGCTTTAGGAAAAACTACAGTAGTTCCGCAATGGATTCACATGTTTCCACACAAGAAAGGAAAGTTCTGGAGTTACTTAAATGTTCCTTCTATAAGATAGAAGTAGGAGTTAACTGGTTGGAATGTTCATACAGAGGTGGATGTGTCAATAATGTGATGTCAAATGTCTCTGGTGCTATGGAAAATAAGTGTGATGGTTGCATAAAAAAAGACAAATTAAGACGCTTTCTGTTTTGTATTTCTTTTTTTACCTTTTTTTTTTTTTTTTGAGTGAAACATCTAAATAAATGAAGATTCCCAGGCTTTGCAATACAAGTACTTGACCAAAAACCATTTTCATTTCTTTTTTTTTCTTTTTTTACAGCTATTAAGAAAATCTTAATAAACATTTCCTGTACATTCTGTGCGATATGATTGGAAACTTTAACAGAAGTCAGAAATGATCATAGCCCCCCCCCACCCGACAGGTCCCTGCACCCCCATCCTCAAACCAGCCCCACCCGCACCCTCCCTCCCCAACACACACACACTAAAGCGCATTTTCCTCTTAAATGTAACCTGCAGGATGAGTCCGCCCTGTAGAGCCCATTTTCTACAGTACAGAGAGGGCACCCTGCAACAACACAAATATAGAATCCAAAGGGGGGAAAAAAATAAGAAAGAAAATCATTCTGGACTGCCCCTGGAGTCCAACCCCCCCCCCCCCCCCCGGATGAACCCTCCCCTTTTACCCATGAAGCAACAGATTACCATGGTTACTACACAATGAGCTGTGCCCATGAGTAAAGGTCCATCCACACCAACAACGATAACTATAAATGTGTCGTTTCAAAAATCGCTTGCTCAAGTGGATGCCGGAGTTGACACCACAACTATAACGACAACGAGAGTGAGGAACGATATCGTTGGGATCACTTTGAGAGATTTTTTTTTTTCCAACCGCAAGAATGATAAAACACCGACAGCCAATCAAAATCCATTCGAATTTACAGGGCGTCACGTTCAAAATGGTAGATGAGTAAATAGCCGGGAGACTATTTAAATAAGGTTATCGTTCAGCAGTGTGGATGCTCAGATTGTCGTGGTTATAGTTATGCTTATAGTTATGGTTATATTATAGGTATAGTTGTTGGTGTGTATGGGCCATAAGAACCAGCAGAGCGACTGCAGAACTCTGTCAACCAATCCAACGTGCCCAGCAGGACGAGGACAGTTCTTTGGCTTCATGTTCGCTCTGTACCCGCATACATTCAACCGTCACCTCTCAGGCCACAAGCCTGACAAAGCCACTCCGTATCTACACCCCACGACGGGTGTGCCCAATTTAGGACACCTATTACTACCCAGACCAGACCCTGGTCGAATACATCATTGTTTTTGATTCAAATTCCTTTTTTGTGCTTGATGGACCTTTCCTGGTGCAACTGAGCCAACCAAGAAGACCAGAAGGTGAGGTTTGCACTTTTTGAGAGTATTTCATAGGTTTCCACACAAGCTTGGATGAGCTCATTCAACCGTGGGAAAGTATTTGGATCCAAAACAGTCACGTTTTTCACCCAGGTCTGTTCCAAACACAATGAGTCTTCTCGTGATACTGCCTGGCAGTCTGTTTCCCCCCACCTCAGTGATCGGGTGGGGCACTACTCTACTTGGCATGAAGGGTGGTGCGCATGCTCGCCCAGGGCGACTGACGTAGCTTTCCCTTCCTACGTCGGCCATTTTACAGTGGATTCGCTCGATGAGCGCGTTTTCGTAGGACAAGAACCGAAAGACGAAGGATCGCTACAAATGAATAACCGTCGAGTGTCCCTTCCTGACGTCTATCCACAGAACCCACCCGTTTGCAGCCGGACCCAAACCCTGAGCGCCCCAGATCCAGAGAACAGTTCTCCCGACTGTCCGCATCCTGCAATACAGCTGTGATACAGCAGGAAGTACGCCGCTCTGCCCGTTTACCTCCCAGGAAGTGCCAGCGCTGCTTCAGGGACAGGTCAGTGCTGGAGGCTTGTTTTTCTGCCTCGCCATCTCAGCTGGTGCGTGGCGAGCACTCTGGCACAAAATGGCTGCCGTTGCATAACCCAGGTGTGTGCTGCACATTGGTGGTGGTTGAGGCGAGATTCCGCCTCATCACGCTTTGAGTCTGATATACACGCTATAGAACTGCGATTATCCATCCATCTTTACAGTGTGAGACTCCCACCCATCTAGAACAGAGCTGTGATTGGGCAGCATGGAGTGAAACAATTTTACAGTAAAAGAACAGAAAAGAACAGACAGATAGTTGCAGTTATATACCGCTTTTCTCACATTCAAAGAGCTTTACAGTGATGAGGGGGAAACTCGCCGCAACCACCACCAATGTGCTGCACACACCTGGGTTATGCAACGGCAGCCATTTTGTGCCAGAGTGCTCACCACACACCAGCTGAGATGTAGGAGAACGGAAAAGTTCCCTCCACTGCCTGGTGAATACTGTTATCTCTCCAAAAATACCCTTCTCACTCCCAGGGAGGCATCAGACGTCGTGCTAGGCTGAGGTGCCCTGGATTCGGCATACTTTAACGCTTCCCGCCAAAACAGTGGGGGAAGGAAGTCCACCGGCTGCATTCAGTCTAGAAATACTGTGGGGACACGGTGGAAAATGACCAAGAAAATACAGTATCAACGGGATTAAAGCGATTACAGTACAGAAACCAACACACGTAAAAATTAGCCTCAATGTGAGCAGCCTGTGGGCAGCAGTGGATGGGTAAGCAAGGGCTGGAACTTAAATTTGGAGGGAGAACACGCGGGTCCACGTGCTTCTGCAAAGCCAAGAGGCCACAAATACCAATCATTACAAGCTCAAGTACAGACAGATATAACGGGGCTAGAAAAAAGAAAATAAAACTAACCAAAAAACATAAATTCTTACATTTAGGGACAAGGGAGCATTCGTTGGTAACGTGTAACATGTATACCTGTATCGAACATAAAGCAGTGGTAAATTAGTCTAAAACCTTCCAACGTATGCCAACATGACCCATGCAATTACTTTAATGCCTTTGCAAAAAAAAAATTTCATTAAACAATATTCCGTGCTCATTATTTTCCTCTTCCCGTTACTCTTCGTCCTTTGCTTCCCTTACGGACTTGCCTCCCAACACCTTTAACTCCAGCTTCTGAACCAAAGAAATGCGTGTGTAACATTAATCTCCTACATCAGTTCAGTTCTACAAAGATGAGATCGTCGATGGATACTGTTGCCATGGTTTTCCTTCGGGCCCCCCCTCCCCCCATATATATTTATGTACATATTTAGATATACCATTTTATTCATTTACTCCCAGCTATTACATACAGATATTAAAGTGTTATTATAGCTCAATAAATAAATAAAAATGATGATCGGTTTTGTTTGGGGGCATTTTGCTGTGGTTGGTCTGGTGTCGTTTTGGGCTGTTTCGTGCTTCCCACGGCAGTGCAGCAGGACTCCAGCAGAGGGCTGTTAGGAGCGAATGAGAGCGGAGGTGGTCGTGGCTCTGGGGGAGGGGGGGGCTAGGGGGGGGCTCTACGCCTGTGCATTGGTCCCGTTGTTGTCGGGAGCGATGGCGGTGTTGATGGACAGGCCGTCCGGCTGCTTGGCGTCCTTGCGAGGGGGCATCCTCTCGTTGATCCGGTCCAGCCCGCGCGCCTCCTCGAAACTCTGGATCTTGTGCTGGGGGTTGAAGCCTTGGATGGCTGAGATAGAGATAGAGAGAGTTCAAACTTCAATAATGAAATAATTCAATAATTAAGAGTTAAATATACTCGGGGAGAATATGGAATGTGGAACAACTTATGTGGCTTCCTGTGATGAAATGAAGGACAACCAGTAAGACACCACCTGTATTGTTAGTGCCTATTGTTATCGTTACTGTCCTGATTAGTGTCATTTAGAAATTCATGTAGATTGTCTGTAGATTTGGTTATTTATTATTTATGTATTCATTTTTATATACATGCAGAGAGAGTGAGAGAGGAGGCGGAAGGGAGAGGAGGATGGAGAGAAAGGGAGGGAGAGAGACAAAGAGGAGGAGAGAAAGAGCGAGAGAGAGCGAGAGCAAGAGTGAGAGATAGAGAGAGAGTGAGAGATAGAGCGAGAGCAAGAGTGAGAGACAGAGAGAGAGCGAGAGTGAGAGAGTGAAGTGAGAGGGAGGGAGTGAGACAGGAGGGGGAAGGGAGAGGGGGGGAGAAGAGTGCAGGAGAAACTCGACGAGACAGCAGCAAACATGTCATCACAGGAAAGCCAGCACACACTGGTGACTCTCTGCCTCTGCAGACAGGTAACATTTTTGTGCTGTAAAAACACAGGTCCACTTACATGAGAGGGGTTGCCATGGAAGCGAGGGAAAATTAGGGAAATTTTCAGAAAAAGATATTTACATTCACTTCATTACGCCTCCACAAAGCAGCACTGCAACCAGTGTTTCCACTACATTTAAACAGCTGCGTCAGACGGCTGCTACGAGATTCGCACCGCTGCTGAATGCCATAGAAATAATCTGGGTGTCATGGTTACCGAGCAGAGCACTGCTGTGGCATGCAAGATCTACCCCCCCCCCCCCCCCCCCCCAACATACACTAAAGCTAAATCTGTATTTTGCAGTAGCATCCGCCATCCAACAGCATCACAGTAGCCTATGTGTGCTGCTAGCTATGGGAAAACGGTTATCAAACTGGTTAAAATGACACAACTGAACACATTTCTGCAAGTTTGGGAAGTTGAATCTAATGGATTATAGAATGTAGCTAGCTAGGTGAACGCGAAGGCCTCTGGCCAACAACTAGTTAATTTAGCAGCTTGACTCTCTCGGCAGCAGAAGTGAAAGTATGCTGGTACGGTCCTGTAGCCTACGCCGTACAAACAAAAGATGTTCCAGGGGTTGGTTTACCAGAAAGAAAAAAAAAACCCTCCCATTTCTAAGGCAGAGAAAATAAAGTTCATGCAAAGGACGTTATGCTTCATGCTAAGGTCGTAGTTACATTAATGCAGTTAAAAGGTAACTGTGCCATAGCCTACATTTACAAACCATCTATGGTATTCCACTCCATATTCTGTAGCTTAAGCTGCTGGAGGCTAGCCACCGCTGCTAAAGACATTTCTAGTGGAAACACTGGTAACTGCACATTAGGTTTCAGCCCAAAACAAAAAGACAAAAATAATATCTTCACATCAACAAAACAAAAAAGAAATAAAACACACAAAAACAAAAATGGAAGCATATTGGATACACACACACAGGGTTAACGGAAACACACACACACACACACATACAAGGTTAACGGACACCACACACACACACACACACACACACACACACACACACACACACACACACACACACACACACACACACACACACACACACACACACACACACAGGTTTAACGGTGACACAAACACAGGGTTAACAAGGACACACACATAAGGTTAAAGGACACAGGACACACACACACACAGCGTTGTTCGTACCTCTAGCCTCTGCTGCCTCTGCGGTGGCTGTGAGTGTGAGTAGTACAGCCATTAGAGCCATGCCCGAAAATGACAGAGAAACAGCCAGTCACGTTATCAATGCATTTACACAGAGAAACAGCCAGTCACGTTATCAATGCATTTACACAGAGAAACAGCCAGTCACCTCATCAATGCAGTTACACAGAGAAACAGCCAGTCACCTCATCAATGCAGTTACACAGAGAAACAGCCAGTCACATTATCAATCCAGTTACACAGAGAAACAGCCAGTCACGCTATCAATGCAGTTACATAGAGAAACAGCCAATCACGCCATCAATGTATTAGTTAGAGAAACAGGCAGTCACTTTATCAATGCAGTAACACAGAGAAATGGCCAATCACATCATCAATGTAGTAGTCACACAGAGAAACAACCAGTCACATTAATGCAGTTACAGAGAAACAGACAGTCATGTTATCAATGCAGTTACAAACATCCCCCCCCCCCCTTCCTCAACCCCAACCCTCTGCCCAAACCCCACCCCCGTCTCCCCAAACCCCACCCCTTTCTACACAACACACCACCCCCTCCTCAGAAACCCCACCGACAGTCATGCATGTGCAGGTTAAAGGTCAAACAGTGCTCCTGGTGCATGCACCACCAGGTGAAAAAGCGTGTGTGTGAAAACCTACTGTGAAATTCTGGAAAACACGATTTAAGCACAGTGGGAAAAAAACTTAAATAAAAATGGTGAAATTAAAATGTGTGCCATTTCTCAAGAGCAGTTTCACATGCAATCTGAGTGTGGTCTACATATAAGTTAAGTGCACAGCTCAAAAAAAAACAACAACATTGTCATAATTGCCTAATGCACCAAAAATTTTTATGGTTTAGTTGCAGCGAGAAAATTAGCCAGCTCTGCCGGTAAAATAGCTTTTGACAGGAAAGAGCTCACTCCAGTAAAGAGGAAGCTGATTGGCGGTTCTGTGAGTGACAGAGTGAGATGGTGTTAGAGAGCAGAGGACACACACACACACACACACACACACACACACACACACACACACACACACACACACACACACACACACACACACACACTCGCAGAGCTGGAACAGCCCTGCTGTGTGTGCTAGCGGAGTATGCAACATTCTGAACACTAGCACTTATACGGTGTACGCTGTGCGCTGTATGCTGTGTGTAGGCGATGTACAGTACCTGTCAAAAATTCAGACACACCTCTTTCCTCTTGCCTCTTTCTGCTTTTTCCTATTAATGTTTTATTTCCTCTGTTTGTAATCAAACAATTAATATGTGGTGAAAGCGCAGATTCTCAGCTTTTATTAAAGGGTATTTTTGTACATATTGGTTTCACCATGTAGTATCTACAATACTTTTTATTACATTATTGGAATTTGGAATTATCCAGAGCAACGTTAGACTAAGCAGGAAACAATCCTCCCCTGGAGCAATGCAGGGTTAAGGGCCTTGCTCAAGGGCCCAATGGATCTTATTTTGGCTACACCGGGATTAGAACCACCGACCTTGCGTGTCCCAGTCATTTACCTTAACCACTACGCTACATTTACCTTGACCACTACGCTACAGGCCGCCCCATTGGAATAGCCCCGCATTCCAATGTTTGAGAGAAATTAACAATGTAGAAAAGGGCAAGGTGCATCCAAACTTTTGACTGGTACTGTATGCTGTGTGTCATTGCTGTACACTGAGCAGTGTATGCTAGCACAGTATGCAGTGCACTGTATTTTGTATGCCAACACTGCACGCTGTGTGCTGCATGTTGTATGTAAGCGCTGTGCACTATCACTGTTCATTAATGATGTATGCTGTGTGCAATGCGCGCTGCATGTAGTATGTTAGCACTGTGTACTGTACGCTAGCGCTGTACGCTGTATGTGGTGTGCTGTACGCTAGTGCTGTACGCTGTATGTGGTGTGCTGTACACTAGCGCTGTACGCTGTATGTGGTGTGCTGTAGACTAGCACTGTACGCTGTATGTGGTGTGCTGTACACTAGCACTGTACGCTGTATGTGGTGTGCTGCACACTAGCACTGTACGCTGTATGTGGTGTGCTGTACACTAGCACTGTACACTGTATGTGGTGTGCTGTATGCTAGTGCTGTACACTGTATGTGGTGTGCTGTACGCTAGCGCTGCACGCTGTATGTGGTGTGCTGTACGCTAGCGCTGTACGCTGTATGGGGTGTGCTGTACACTAGCACTGTACGCTGTATGTGGTGTACTGTACACTAGCACTGTACGCTGTCTGTGGTGTACTGTACACTAGCACTGTACGCTGTATGTGGTGTGCTGTACGCTGTATGGGGTGTGCTGTACACTAGCACTGTGTGTTGTACGTTAACAATGTATGTGATGTGCTGTATAGGTAGTGCTGTAGGCTGTGTGTTGTTCTCTAGCACTGTTCGCAGTGTTCTGTCAGGTGTGTGCTGTACACTAGAGTGGTATACACGCTGGTGCTATGGGCTGTACACTAGAATTCCAGTTGGCTGAGTGTGAGTGTGTGTGCTTATGTGTAGTAACAGTGTGTGTGTGGGTGCATAGTGACAGTGCATGTGTGTGTGTGTGTAGGTGCATAGTGACAGTGTGTGTGTGTGTGTGTGTGTGTGTGTAGTGACAGAGCGAGCGAGCGTGTGTGTGTGTGTGTGTGTGTGTGTGTGCGCGTGTGTATGTGCGTGTGTGTGTAGTGACAGAGCGAGTGTGTGTGTGTGCGTGTGTAGTGACAGAGCGAGTGTGTGTGTGTGTGTGTGTGTGCGCGTGTGTGTGTGCGTGTGTGTGTGTGTGTGCGTGTGTGTGTGTGCGTGCGTGCGTGTTGAGTGACAGGGCCATACTCACCGCTCTGAAGAGTCTGCCGCCCCCCTGACAGCACGCCCAGCGGCAGGGTCCCTGTGGGAGTTAACCCCTTCAGCTGCAGCACGCTCTCGTTCTCCTCTCTACAGAAAAATATACAAACAAAAACACACACAAAACACAAACATTAGCACAAACAAAAACACATATAAACACACACATAAAACACACATATAAACAAACACAATATACAAACAAAAACACAAACATTAAACACAAACAAAAACATGTATAAACACACACATAAAACACACATATAAACAAACACGATGAGAAACAGGATATTTAGGGCACACGCAGACGGGTGTGCTCTCACCGTAACACAGAGAACACTCTGGCCATCTTGCCGATGGCGCGGATCTTGTTCCGGATCACCTCCTTCCGCACGGCTGGGGTCCCACCTGGCACAGAGATCAATCGTGAGTGTGTGAGTGTGTGAGTGTGTGAGTGTGTGAGTGTGTGAGTGAGTGAGTGAGTGGAGAATGGCCATTGAATTGTTTTGGGTCCTTAAAATGAATTTTCCTCCAGGACCTAAAATAAACCACTGGAAAGGTATACAAGATGGGACCTTTAAAGGAGGGCAGTGTACCAGCAGACTTGTACATATCAGTTTAAAAATTGAAAACCTCCCACCCCATCTTGCTTTTAACCTTTAGTGAGTGGTTGTCCTGTAAGCAGGAAGTAAAGACACCCAGAGTTATCGGAGTGTGAACCGAACAGATGTTCCACAAATTCGAAAACAAGCTGGCGCGGGCTGCACAGGCACTGCGGTTGTGGTCCGAGGGTGTGGGGGTGTGGGGGTGTGGGGGGGGGTGCTGTATGCTGATAACAGAATTACACAGCATGCAACTTATCCTATTTAGCCCCTTCAGCGACAAGCCCAAAATGGAAGTGGCTCCACCCAAATTCCAAGGGGTTTGGGCTTTGGTCAAGAACATTTTTTAGGGGCTCAAAATAACAGTACTGCAGTGATTTTGACTGAAAATGCATACGGTCGAGAACACTCTTGGGATTGTACAGCAGGCACGCTCGGTGCTGAAAGGGTTGGAGTGTGCGGTCGGGGTGCGGAGCGTGCGGGCCCGGAGAGCCGGCCTCACCTTCACAGGTGTCGTCGCCCTCGGACATGAGCTCGTCGTCCGAGCAGATGTTCAGAACGTTCACCAGCATCTCCGTCACTGTGGGACAGACGGACAGAGGGACGGACGGACAGAGGTCAGACACATCGCTCTACCACCGCCTGTTGTCGTTATAGTTGTGGTGTCGACTCCACCATCCAGCTAGAACGATTTTTAAAACGGCATTCTCATTTTATCGTTATATAGTTATCGTTCTTGCTGTGGATGGGCCTTTACTCCAGACCAGAAGACCAAATTATACACACGACTCAATAACCCCGAACCCCACAAGCTCATCCCTCTCCCTCTCTCTTTTACAGTCACTATCTCTCCTTCCCTCTCTCACCTTTCTCTCCCACGAAGGGCAGGGACCAGGTGAACACGTCCATGAAGTTAGGGAGCCAGTACGGGTGAGGGGAGCAGTTAAACTGGCGGATGTTCATCACGTTATTCTCGTACTTCAACACTGCAGCTGAGAGAGAGAGAGAGAGAGAGAGAGAGAGAGAGAACACCGGTGTAAACACTCCTCTGTGACACACAGGGCTGATGGGTAATCTGAGACACACAGGGCTGATGGGTAATCTGTGAGAGACAGGTCTGATGGGTAATCTGAGAGACACAGGCCTGATGGGTAATCTGTGACACACAGGGCTGATGGGTAATCTGTGACACACAGGGCTGATGGGTAATCTGTGACACACAGGGCTGATGGGTAATCTGTGACACACAGGGCTGATGGGTAATCTGAGAGACACAGGCCTGATGGGTAATCTGTGACACACAGGGCTGATGGGTAATCTGTGACACACAGGGCTGATGGGTAATCTGAGACACACAGGGCTGATGGGTAATCTGTGACACACAGGGCTGATGGGTAATCTGTGACACACAGGGCTGATGGGTAATCTGTGACACACAGGGCTGATGGGTAATCTGTGACACACAGGGCTGATGGGTAATCTGTGACACACAGGGCTGATGGGTAATCTGTGACACACAGGGCTGATGGGTAATCTGTGACACACAGGGCTGATGGGTAATCTGTGACACACAGGGCTGATGGGCCTCACCTTTGTTGTTGTAGACATCCAAGTAGTTTGGTGCTGAAAAGATTGTGATTAATGAGGGGAAACCTGTGGTCTGACTCTTTCTGTACATGCGGTACCTGCACAGGGGCGGGGGGGGGAGAGGGAGAGAGAGGGACAGAGAGAGAGAGAGAGAGAGAGAGAGAGAGAGGTGAGGCAAGAGTCTGCAGTCCATTCACACAGACATTTATTTACAAATTTGAGATACAGACCGTACAGTTCACTAAAGTAATGGAAGCAGAGATTCGAACACTGAGAGCGCTCAGACACGCAGAGCTCACACTCACACTCACACTCACACTCACACTCACACTCACACTCACACTCACACTCACACTCACACTCACACTCACACTCACACACACGGCTCAGACACACACACGGCTCAGACACACACACGGCTCAGACACACACACACACACACACAGGTCAGACACACACACACACACACACACACACACACACACACACACAGAGAGGTCAGACACACACACAGAGGTCAAACACACACACAGAGAGGGCAGATACACACACACACACAGAGGTCAGACACACACACACAGAGGTCAGACACACACACACACACACACACACACAGAGGTCAGAGACACACACACACACACACACACACACACACACACACACACACACACACACACACACACACAAGGGTCAGCCACACACAGAGAGAGGTCAGACGCACACACAGAGAGGTCAGACGCACACACAGAGAGAGGTCAGACGCACACACAGAGAGGTCACACGCGCGCACACACACACACACACACACACACACACACACACACACAGAGGTCAGACACACACACACACACAGAGGTCAGACACACACACACACACAGAGGTCAGACACACACAGAGATGTCAGACACACACAGAGAGGTCACACACACACACACACACACAGAGGTCACACACACACACACACAGAGAGGTCACACACACACACACACACACACACACACACACACACACAGAGGTCACACACACACACACACCGAGCGCTCAGACACACACACACACACAGAGCTCACACACACACAGAGCGCTCAGACACAGACACACACACACACACACACACACACACACACACACACACACACACACACACACACACACACACAGAGGTCAGACACACACACACAGAGGTCAGACACACACACACACACACACACACACACACACACACACAGAGGTCAGACACACACACACACACAGAGGTCAGACACACACACACAGAGGTCAGACACACACACACACACACACAGAGGTCAGACACACACACACACACACACAGAGGTCAGACACACACACAGAGAGGTCAGACACACAGAGAGGTCAGACACACAGAGAGGTCAGACACACACAGAGAGGTCAGACGCACACACAGAGAGGTCAGACGCACACACAGAGAGGTCAGACGCACACACAGAGAGGTCAGACGCACACACAGAGAGGTCAGACGCACACACAGAGAGGTCAGACGCACACACAGAGAGGTCAGACACACAGAGAGAGGTCAGACACACACAGAGAGAGGTCAGACACACACAGAGAGGTCGGTCACACACACACACACACACACACACACACACAGAGGTCAGACACACACACACACAGAGGTCAGACACACACAGAGAGGTCACACACACACAGAGAGGTCACACACACACAGAGAGGTCACACACACACAGAGAGGTCACACACACACAGAGGTCACACACACACAGAGGTCACACACACACAGAGAGGTCACACACACACAGAGAGGTCACACACACACACACAGAGGTCACACACACACACACAGAGAGGTCACACACACACACACACACACACACAGAGGTCACACACACACACACACACACACACACACACACACACACACACACACACACCGAGCGCTCAGACACACACGCACACACAGAGCTCACACACACACAGAGCGCTCAGACACAGACACACACACACACACACACACACACACACACACACACAGACACACACACACACACACACACACACACACACACACAGAGCTCACGCTCTCTCTCACACACACACACACACACACACACACACACACACACACACACACACACAGAGCTTTGTAGCTCAGACACACAGAGAGCTCAAATGCACTCACCCCGCATCCTGGGCTTCATGGGCTCTTATTACTGATAACAAGTTATTATTCAGCAGGAAGTCGCATACTGCCGGGTAACTGTAGAGAGGGAGAGAGAGAGAGAGAGAGAGAGGGGGAGATGAGAGGGGGAGCCAGAGTGGGTGGAAGGGAAGGGGCGAAGGAGAGGTGGACAGAGCGTACCTGTAGAAGTAGGAGCAGCCACGCACGCTGTTGTGGCTGAAGTGTTCTGCGGTCTTCTCGCTGCCGTAGTCCTCCCCCGGGTCGGACCACAGGAGGTCACACATGGGCCCGAAGGCTGGCGGCTCCTTAAACCTGTCCAACTGGAGAGAGTCACGGCGGTAAGGGACGCTGCTCCAAGCAACAGAGACCCTTACTTTTCTGACGTCGTCTAAGGAGCAGATTCTTACTTCCCTGCTGATGTCATCAAAGCAGACGTGACTCTTACTTTCTGATGTCGTCTGACCAGCAATGACTTACTTTCCTGATGTCGTCTCTAAGCAACAGATTTTCAGTTTCATGCTGATGTCGTCTAAGCAGACGTGACTCTTACTTTCCTGATGTCGTCTAAGCAGCTGACTTCGGGGGACAGACCGCCATGGACACACAGGAACTGCTGATTTAGGAGGGCGGCGAGGGGCAGGCAGTCGAACGCATCCATACAGGCATCATAGACGCGCTCCGAATACTTTATTTTACCTGCAGGAAGAACAGACAGCAATCAGCACTGCCATTGGTCAGCTCTCAGATTAGCTGAGTAAAGAACACAACCCTATTGCATGGAAGGGAAGTACAAGTAAAAAGTTTAAAGAAGTCAGGGAAGAATTGAGTAGCACTTGAGTCATATATGGTTTATTTTTATATACCTTTGCTGGTCTTTAGGAAACAATGGTTCCAAGTAATTTGCTCACATGATAATAAAATAGCAGTTACAGCAAGCTGGATCTGTGATGGGACTGTGATGGGACCCGAACAGTGTGAGACAACACTGGACTATTGCTTCTATTTATTAATGTCTATGACGTAATCAATCATCCCTCCTCCCCTCCCCTCTGTGCTCACATGCTCCACCGCAAGACAGGCCAAAGGATGGTGTTGCCATACACTAAGAATGCGGACATCCTTATACAAAACACTACACCCCCACCCTCCCTCAGAATACAACCAGCAGCAAATTTCTGCTCCAACAGATTTCTATTCTCAGAGGAATGTTTTTATCTTGAATCTCTCGAAAAAAATAGATTATATCTCAAGGGACCATAAAGGTTAAACTGAAATAAAAACCCCAGATGAATTTCCAAAACCACAAGTTCATCTCCCTCACTCTCTCTTTCTCTCCATGTCTCTCCCCTCTTCATTCTCTATCTCTCTCAAATTCAAATGCAAAGTGCTTTATTGGCATGACATGGCAAGGAACGTGAATGAACATGGGAGTCTGGGGATCCTTCCCCAGGAAATATCGACACAGATTTCCCTAAATTCTACAATTATATTCTATTCATTACATATTAAAATGTTTTGAGCACAACATTGACATTTGAGTTGAGTGTGAGTCAATGCTATAATGAACTTATAGGATGTTTTGTTTGGTCTAAGTTTAGCATGCCCCTACTATGCTATAATAACCCAGAATACATGGGGTTTTTTTTGTTTCCATTGAAGATCAAAATATTATTTTAGAAAAGTATTTATTTTTTTACATTATAGAGAAGCTCAAAATTGTCTTGTGAATGTCATGGGCTATCAGTCCTGGCATCCATAACTTCAGGTTACACTTAACATTTTAGCGCTCTGATTCCAACTAATATGTGTCAACACAGCGTAACAAATAATGTACGTTTTCATTATCACACTGTACCTACAATGTTAATCCAAACCATATCCCTAGGTATTGAATTTTTATGCAGTCGTTTGACAATCAGTAAATTCAATACATGTTGCACTGTACCTAGTGTTGGCATTTCAGGCTGCTAAGGGGACTGCCCCACCTTACATACAATCCTTAATCACTCCCTACTCCCCAGCTAGACCACTCCGGTCTGCCAGCTCTGGTCGCCTTATGGTTCCCTCTCTACGGGCACCTGGCGGTCGAGCTGCACATTCACGCCTGTTTTCCATTCTGGTTCCTCAGTGGTGGAATGACTTGCTTACCACTGTCAGGACAGCAGAATCCCTCCCCCTATTTCGACGCAGACTCAAAACACACCTTTTCAAACTCTACCTTAGTCCTCCCTCCTGATTTCCCCCGCCCCCCCCCCTTTCTGATATCCCTATCCTTGTCTAACCCAAAAAAAAAAAACAAGAAAAAAAAAATTGCACTTATGATGATGACTATATGTTTAGAACAGCATTCCATGTGTATTTTACTAGTTATGGATGTGACGCTTTGACTAATGGTAGAACCTATGCACTTGTAAGTCGCTTTGGATTAAAAGTGTCTGCCAAATGACAAAAATGTAAATGTAAATGTAAATAATTGCACATTAACAGAGCCCTGTAAATAAAATAAATCAACAGAGTACCAGATGGAAATTGGTTATATTCCAATGGTTATAATGGCAAATATAGTGGATACATAAATATATAATTTATAACTAACACGTAAGGTTCGTATTTTATTACACAAACAGGAAAAACAAACAAGATATTGTTGTTGCATTCATGTGTCCTGTAAGGAAATATAAATCCTCGTATTCAGAAAGAGCATTTTTAACTTCCTGAAACTTTATCCTCATAACAGAGTGAAATAAGGCCTGATCGAAATGTACACCTGGTTTTGAAACGCAACTGCGGTTTTATGGTCGGTCATTTCCTCATACATTATATTTGAGAATGGCAAGTCTCTACTGCCTGACAAAAAAACAAAACAAATGTAGGTTCAGAAATAATAGTTAAAATTATAGAGCAGTTTCACAGAAATATGAAGTCAACATGCCAGCGTGAATGGCAAAGTGACTATCGTTGCTTGAGTGTAGAGGAAATTAATACATGATGAAAACGTTTTTATGAATCTCGTGGGTCATTGATTTGGGTCTGAAAACATGCATTTCCGTTTCAGGATGGAAGACATTAAGACATATTTTGTGCTCTCTCTATCTCTCTCGATCTTTCTCTAGAAGCCGCAGTTTCACACTGGAAGCAGGAAGGGTGATGTCTACAGTGGTGGGGGGGATGCTGCCACAGTAATTTCAAGGGCTGATAGTAATTACACAATTCTACTAAATGTCTGAAGTTTAAGTACATCACACACATACACTCACACTCCTCTAGAAAGAGAATTACACCTCTCTCTCTCACACGTAATCACATTCCTGTTTGAAGGTGAAGCACCACTATTGCACACAGACACAGAGTCACACACACACAGACAAACAGACAGTCACACAGACTCACACACACAGACAGAGTCACGCACACACAGACAAACAGACAGAGTCACGCACACACAGACAAACAGACAGTCACGCACACACAGACAAACAGACAGTCACACAGACTCACACACACAGACAGAGTCACGCACACACAGACAAACAGACAGAGTCACGCACACACAGACAAACAGACAGTCACGCACACACAGACAAACAGACAGAGTCACGCACACACAGACAAACAGACAGTCACGCACACACAGACAAACAGACAGAGTCACACAGACACAGACAGACACAGACACAGACTCTCACACAGACACAGACTCTCACACTCACACACACACACACATACACACACACACACACACACACACACACGCGCGCACACACATACTCACACTCCTGTTTGAAGGTGAAGTACTCTGTGAGATGTCGGCACTCGTGGTTCCCTCTGAGCAGGAAGAGTGTGGTGGGATGGTTGATCTTCAGGGTCCACAGGTACAGAACACACTGTGAGAGAGAGGGGGAGGGAGAGGGAGAGAGAGAGAGAGAGAGAGAGAGGGGGGAGGGGGGAGAGGAAGATGGGAGGTGGGTTAGAGCATGCAGGGTGGGTCCTCTTTATTAATCAAATCAAACCGTGATTATGAAGCCACAAAAAACAGACAATACATTTCTGCACACTTCAGTTGCTGCCATCACTGCCCCAGCCTGCACCCTGCCTCCACAAGCCGGACAGAAGAAGCAGCGAGCTTAGGGCCGAGAACAGTCCCTCTCTTTCTTCACTTTCACCCCTCCATCCATCCATCACTCTGCTAGAGACCCATTTTCTCATCTCTCCAAAACTCCCAGGCTTACAATTCTTGGCAAATTCCAGTCGTTCTGTTCTTGGTGTTGATGAGAGGGTTACACCTGCAAGGGTAGCCTCTGACTGGGTCTTCCGCACACGCTGCCTCTTAAGAACCGTTTGATTCGTACAAAGGTACAAAAGGTACAAAAACACCCAATTTGACACAACAGTCCCAATACTTCTGCATCTAACCCGACATATGATGATAACACTAAACTCATTCTGAAAAATGTGAACTGGCCCGCCCATGAATTGGGCGGTTTATTTGCCGTCTGTTGGATGCGAACAGAGGAGACCCGTCCACACCAAGAACGATAACTATAACATTCTAACTCAAATGAACGGCTACACCGCGACTATGGCGACAACAGTGACCAAATTATCTTGGAAGGACTTTCAGGGTGATTCTTTACAACTGCATGACATCGACAGCCAATCAAAATCCAACCAAATTTAATAGTCCTCTGCTCAGTCTAATCAATTGTAAGCAGCTTTGGATGAAAGCGTCAGCTAAATAATTGTAAAGTAGCCTCCTCGTAAGTAGAGCAGGCCAGACAGGGCCAATGCTCTAAGGCTCCACGTTCTAATGGCTGTAGGCCCAGGCGTGTGTGTGCTGGACACAGACAGAGCAGTGTTGTAACACTGTTAGTGTGTGAACGCACCTTTAAAGCGCATTCAAGATGGAGGTGTCAAAACCACCAGCCGAGGAGAAATACTCTGACCTTGAGGCAGGCCGCTGTTAGCTCTGCCCTCGGCCATATGACCCAGTCAGCACACATTCCTCAGCCTGATATGGGCAATGTAAGCCGGTAACACTGGGGTTGGCTGAAAGAGCCTTTATCAGATTCATACTCTGTAAAAGGAGGCCTCGTGTTCATAACCACACTATCACACCCCCCTCCAGTATACCCTCTCTTTCTCTTTCACTATCCTGCACCCTCCTTTCCTCTCTCATCCACTATCCTGGTCCCTCTCTCTCTCTCTCACCCCATTATCCTGCTCCCACTCCCTGGGCTCAACAGTACATTTTTCCTGTATATGAGAGTAAAAATATATGTAGCCGATTTATATCTGTGCTTGCACGGGTGTGAATTGCACATTGGGGTACCATAGTAACGGCTACATCAGTGCAACTCAACCTGCGGAAGGCAGCTCTTTAATGACTAATTGCACCTCATCAGTCTTGCATTAAAAAAAACCTTACAAAGAGTATTTCAATGCAGCAGTAGCTTCCTTCATTTCCAATAGTCACTACTGGTAAATTTCAGTTAGTGTAGAGCCCTGCCCTGCATGTGTGGGGGCGTAGGAGGGAACACCACCCCCCAGAGGGCTTAAAGGGCTGGGTCCTGACATTTTGGCCTCTCCCACGGTCTCCTATGATCCCGGGGGGGGGGCTCCGAGACTTCTGAGGGGCCAGGGACCCCCATGTGGGGGCTCAGAGAGAGGGGCCGCAGTGAAACAGGGGCTCAGAGACTTCAATCATAAACACTGCCACCCCTCTGGCGCCCCCACTGGCAGAGACAGGTACTGCGTCTCTGACTGAGGCGAGACACAGGGAACATGCATACGCGCACACACTCATACTCCTGTTTGAAGGTGAAGAATCACTCACTCTCATACACACGCACGGACGCACGCACACTCCTGTTTGAAGGTGAAGAATCACTCACACAGACACACACAGACACAGACACACTCCTGTTTGAAGGTGAAGAATCACTCACACACACAGACACACAGACAAACACACAGACACTCCTGTTTGAAGGTGAGGACCACTCTCTCTCTCTTTCTCTCTCACGCACACACTCACCTCAATACTGAAGTATCCCCGGTCCACATAATCTCCCAGAAACAGATAGCGCGTGTTGTTGGGGGACCCGCCCACCTCAAAGAGCTTCATCAGATCGAAGAACTGCCCATGGACATCTCCACACACTGGGGAGAGGAAGCAGTGATCACTCATCAGAACCAATCACCGTGCCCGTAGACATCCCCACACACCAATCACAGTGCCCGTAGGCATCCCCACACAACAATCACAGTGCCCGTAGACATCCCCACACACCAATCACAGTGCCCGTAGACATCCCCACACACCAATCACAGTGCCCGTAGACATCCCCACACAACAATCACAGTGCCCGTAGACATCACCACACACCAATCATAGTGCCTGTAGACATCCCCACACACCAATCATAGTGCCTGTAGACATCACCACACACCAATCACAGTGCCTGTAGACATCACCACACATTGTTTACAGGAAGCCGTCATCACTGATCTGAGCCAATCACAGTGTCTGGTTCATCGGTCAGCATGTTTAAATTCCAGTGTAATGTACTGCATGTGGCAGAATGAGGTGTGACCAGTGTACCGGTCATGAGAGCGTGATTGGATCAGAGCAGATCACGTGACTATGTACGGTACATGTGATTGGAGCAGAGCGGGTCATATGACTGCGTACGGTACCTGTGATTGGAGCCTCCACCTCCAGCATGCACTTCTCCTGGCGTAAGATGGCCGCCCCGTCATTGATGATGCGGAGGGCTGCCTCCTCCTCCAGACGGCCCTCCTTCACCAGGTGGGTCTTCAGCACCTCCACCCTGGGCTTGCCCTCCTCGTACAGCTCCTTCATGGAGAGGCGTGTGGTGGGGGGGTACGGCACGGCTGGGGAGGGAGGGAGGACCGTCAGATCACAGATGAAATGGTAAACGGACTGGATTTATATATAACGCTTTTATCCAAAACGCTTAACAATTGGGTAACATGGCCGAGGGCAGCGAGAACAGCGGCCAGGGTCAAGGTTACGGTATTTCTCCGGGTTGTTTCGACGCTTCCGTCTGAGGAGAGAGTGTGTGAACGCACTTTAAAGGTGCGGTCACACACTAACAGGGATCCAACTCCGCCCTGTCCATGTCCAGCACACACACGCCTGGGCCTACAGCCATTAGAACGTGGAGCATTAGCAAAGGCTGTCTGGCGTGCTCTACTTAGGAGGATGCTATATTATGGTTGGTATTTATTTATGGTATTAAATATAGCGCCAGGGCGGCACGGATGGTGCAGTGGGTAGCACTGCCGCATCACAGCAAGGAGGTCCTGGGTTCGAATCCCCGTCGGCCGGGGCCTCTCTGTGCGGAGTTTGCATGTTCTCCCCGTGTCTGCGTGGGTTTCCTCCGGGTACTCCGGTTTCCTCCCACAGTCCAAAGACATGAATGTTAGGCTGATTGGAGAGTCTAAATTGGCCGTGGGTATGAGTGTGTGAGTGAATGGTGTGTGTGCCCTGTGATGGACTGGCGACCTGTCTGGGGTGTATTCCTGCCTTTCGCCCAGTGTGTGCTGGGATGGGCTCCAGCCCCCCTGCGACCCTGTTCAGGATAAGCGGGTTCAGATAATGGATGGATGGAAATATAGCGCCTTTATCCAAAATACCATTGACCCATTCATACACACACTCAAACCAACGCGATTGACTGCCATGCAAGGCACCAACCAGCACGACAGGAGCATTTAGGGGTTGACGTGGTTAGGTGTCTTGCTCAGGGACACTTCGACACAGCCCAGGCGGGGGATCAAACCGGAAAACCCTCCGACCGCCAGACGACTACTCTTACTGCCTGAGCCACTGTCGCCATAGCCTACAGAAAATACACAATTGTGCTCGAGAATAAATGTCCATAAATACAGGTGCACAACATGGCTAGCTGTGTTTCTTTGCTCTTTAAATGCACCATTATCAGACAGATTTCTATATCATTAACATTATGAACTTAAATACTGTAGCTGTAGAAATATACAGATCAATCAAAATAATAATCAATGTCAGCATATTTATAGGGAGCATGAACACTGAACAGCACCACAGGCCAAATAGACGCCAATGCTGCCATACAGTGTGTTAGCTTTGTTCCGCTTTTCTCCTTTAATGGTAGCTTGGCACGACGCCAAAGTACCCCGTGCTTCATCAGATCGAAGAACTGGTTCAATTCAGAACAGATGCCAGAAGGTCTTCCTCACTAAACAGGTTTAATAAACCTGCAAGACTTATTTACAAGGTAAACAACATTTAGGACAATGTGCACACACACCCCCACACCACCCCCACACCACCCCCCCCCCCCACACACACACACACACACACACACACACACAGAGACACAGAGAGACACAGAGAGACACAGAGACACACAGAGAGACACAGAGACACACACACACACTCACACAGATGTATAGACGTGGAGAGAGAGGGACAGCTGGAGCACCTGCACAGGATGCAGATTTGCATGTAGGGAAATCTGCACAAACGGCTTGAATTTGCCTGGCAAATAACCTGGAGCAAAAGGCGAGATGAGTCACACTCACAGCAAATATCACTCTCACCGTCGCCACTGCACACCAAATCACACTCTCTCACCACTGCACACCAAATCACCCCAACTCATCACTGCACAACAAATCACACACTCTCTCACCACTGCACACCAAATCACCCCAACTCATCACTGCACACCAAATCACACACTCTCTCACCACTGCACACCAAATCACCCCAACTCATCACTGCACACCAAATCACACACTCTCTCACCACTGCACACCAAATCACCCCAACTCATCACTGCACACCAAATCACACACTCTCTCACCACTGCACACCAAATCACCCCAACTCACCACTGCACACCAAATCACACTCTCTCATCACTGCACACCAAATCACACTCTCTCACCACTACACACCAAATCACCCCAACTCACCACTGCACACCAAATCACACACTCTCTCACCACTGCACACCAAATCACACTCTCTCACCACTACACACCAAATCACACTCTCTCACCACTGCACACCAAATCACACACTCTCACCACTGCACACCAAATCACACACTCTCTCACCACTGCACACCAAATCACACACTCTCATCACTGCACACCAAATCACCCCAACTCACCACTGCACACCAAATCACACACTCTCACCACTGCACACCAAATCACACTCACCCACCACTACACACCAAATCACCACATCACCCTCACTCTCACTCTCACACCACTGCACACCAAATCACCCTCCCTCTCTCACCACTGCACACCAAATCACCCCAACTCACCACTACACACCAAATCACACTCTCTCATCACTGCACACCAAATCACCCTAACTCACCCACCACTACACACCAAATCACCACATCACCCTCACTCTCACACCACTGCACACCAAATCACCCTCACTCTCTCACCACTGCACACCAAATCACACACTCTCTCAACACTGCACACCAAATCACCAAATCACCCTCACTCGCTCACCACTGCACACCAAATCATAGATTTTGTAAAGGCACACAAAATAGTGTCGCAATGCACAGTCCTGGAGTAGAGTCAGCTCCTGTTAAGCCCACAAATCAAAAGGATGAAGACCAAGGTAGATTGCACATCAGTACCCAACGCTTGTCTGAACAGCACAGAAAAGCCCAGCCAGTGCAGTTCGTCTGGCAGTTCTGAGGTCGTATCCTGCTCTGTGCGTCTGCCTGATGCTCATTCTCTCCATTTCCCCCACAGTGGAGACCAGCACAACAGAATCATCTCCAATCTGGAATTAAAATGGCTACTTTGGGTTCCAGACAAACCGTCAGCATTGTCCTGGAAGAGAGGCCACGTACAGAGAGGAACCATAACCATTACAGAGGCACAGAGCTCAGATCACGCTCTGCGGGCGGGAGCACACACACACCTCCTTTTCTCACCCCCTTTCGCAGTCTCTCAGCTCCCTTTCTCACTCACTCACACACACACAAACATCTCCCTTTCTCACTCACACCTCTCTCTCTCTCTCTCTCTCTAGCACTCACACAGACCTCCCCGTCTCTCTTTCGCACGCACACGCACACGCACACACACACGCACACACACACCACTGTGTCATTACGCAGTTACACGGAAATAGCCGTTATCAACGATCACATTACTCACCCCAATTACCAATTATTACATCATTACCAGGGGGGCAGTTACGGCTGCAAATCGGAGAGGAAAGCACGAGGGCTCCGCCCACAGACCACAAAGAGGCGTTCAGACATTCCTGCACAGTTCACATGCACAGGCCTGAACGCATGGACCCGACGCTCTCCTGAAGACACTCTATGGGCACCCTACGTGAACACCATCAGCACAATGAAACAGGAGTTAAACATAAGCATTACTGCGTTCAGAGTGCCGTCTTCACGTGGAATGTCCTGCCAACACCTGGATGAGCCCACAACCACCAACACTTTAAGATGGCCGAACAGATCAGAATACCTGACTTCCTATCCTGCACGTCTGCCGTGTCTGCGTAGTGGGGCACACACGTAACATTGTGGAACAGATAGTGGAAAATCGTGACATAATCCAACGGAGCTTGTCCCAACCGAGTCAAAATGAAGCAAAAGGCACTATGTGTCACCTGTGCAGTCATTTGCATTTAGAAAAGGAAAAAGATCACCAAACATCAAATTTGAAGCTCTTTTCAAGGCCATGATTCCCCCCCCGAAAGATTTGGGGCGGCCTGCAGCGTAGTGGTTTAGGTACATGACTGGGACACGCAAGGTCGGTGGTTCGATCCCTGGTGTAGCCACAATACAGCCATTGGGCCCTCGGGCAAGGCCCTTCACCCAACATTGCTCCAGGGGAGGATTGTCTTAGACGAATTAACTGTATGTCGCTCTGGATTTCACCCAACATTGCTCCAGGGGAGGATTGTCTTAGTCGAATTAACTGTATGTCGCTCTGGATAAGAGTGTCTGCCAAATGCCATTAATGCACCTGTGTATACGTCATATCACGGAAGATAGTGCTGCTCTAACTTCAGTTTCGACGTATATTAAGACCATCAGGACTAGGTTCGGGACTGAGAATGTGGCTGGATCGCACCTCTGACCAGACCTGGGTGAACTATGTAATCGTTTTGGATTCTAATGTTTTTTTCTACGCTTTACGGATCTTTTCTGGTGCATCGGAACCTATAAAATACTCTCAGAAATGGCAAACCTCGCCTACTGGCCCTCTTGGTTAGCGCAGCAGCACCCAGCAGACTCTGCTCAGTCTCGCACTCGCTTACACCTGCCCCACATCCCGACAAGATTCAAATTTGTGGGATTTGACCGGACCCCCCAAAACGTGTCCGACTGAGAACGGCTAAAACCTGGCAGAAATCTCAGCCTCTACCTGGTGGCTGAAGCAGAGGCCCTTGAGGTTCTGAAGAGTGGGCTTCACACCGCATCCGACGCCCGACGCTCAACCCACAGAGTCTAAAAGGACTCAAGGCCTGTTCTTGTCACCTAACATTCAGCCGTTTCCATGGAAACAGTGGTAACCATCTTGCAGTCGGCAGCAGTGCCAAAAAGCTGACAGCTAGCCCTCGCTTTGGGGAGCCTTCTAAATCGCTCATCTGTCTGTCTGTCAGGAGGAGACAAACAAAAGCAGGTCACACACTTTGGGGATGAAGTCTCAGTGTGAGCAAGACCGTTATAATGAATCGGTTTGTGGCACAGTTCTCTACGAGGAAGAACAACTGACTGGCTGACTGTTCACCTTACGGAATAAACACACTTGTACAGCCATCTGTGAATAGTGTGGCCTCGTGTGTGGGTCAGGACAGCCCTCAGACCACATAACGGAAGCCCTTACCTATGTGTGTGACTGGCACTCAAAGGAATACTGTACTTACAGATTATTTTTTAAAGACAAACAAGCCTATGCATGTGAACATGTACGTAACCACACATAAAACTCTCACACAAGCTGTCACACACTGTATGCACTGTATACAGTGGCAGTTATAGCACTCCCACAATTTTATTTATTTCATGAAGCCTTTATTTGAGTCCCAGATTCAAAACCTGTTTTCCAAGGAAGACCAGGCCAAAAATGGCAGCCAAGTTACACAGTAAACACACAAAGCATACAATGATTCATAAGTTAATTTTTTCCATTTTCACATACACATACACAATTTCAAAGGCCTCATTCAAATGAAATAAATAAAAGAAATATATTTGTAAGAGCTCCCATTAAAAATTAATAAAATCATTGATCCCTAGCAACAAATGTCATGAGTTCTGACGTCAGGGGGCGGCGGCCTGGCAGGAAGGGAGGGGCTTTAATCATGCATGAGGGCGGAGTAATTACACATGCAGAGTGGTGCAGAGGGAGCTCCAGTTACAGACTGCCACAGTCCAACACCACGCAACACACACTCGCACGCGCGCATGCATACACTGCCTGCCTGCCTGCCCCACACATACACATACACATACACAACAGACACACAGACACAACAGACTGCCACAGTCCAACACCATGCAACACACACACGCACGAGCGCATGCACACACTGCCTGCCTGCCACAGACACACACAGACACACACATATACACACATATACACACATATACGCACGCACACGCACGCACACGCACGCACACGCACGCACGCACACGCACGCACGCGCACACACGCGCACACGCGCACACACGCGCACACACGCACACACACGCACACACACGCACACACACGCACACACACGCACACACACGCACACACACGCACACACACGCACACACACGCACACACACATATACAGACACACACAGACACACACACACATACACACATATACATAGACATACAGACATACAGACACAACAGACTGCCACAGTCAAGCACCACGCAACACACACACACCAGGCAGTGTGCGCACACAGACACCATGCAGCACACACACACAATAGCCTGCCATAGTCCAACACCAACCAATACACACACACCAGGCAGTGTGCGCGCACACACACACACACACACACACACACACACACACAATAGCCTGCCATAGTCCAACACCAACTAACACACACACACCAGGCAGTGTGCGCACGCACACACACCATGCAGCAGACACACACTATAGCCTGCCATAGTCCAACACACACACACACACACACACACACACACACACACACACCGAGAGGCCTACACTCAGCAATGCACAACGGGCAACACACACACCGCAGCAAACACAGATACCACTCAACACACACACACACACACACCAGGCAGCACACACTGATAGACCGCTGTCCCCCTGCCCAGTGGTCCTCACTCCTGGCCTATTGTATTTTTCGGCCCATTTCAGCGTGGAAACCTGGTTTGTCGTCTTATCCCGCTGCAGACCACCAGCACAAGCAGCATGACCGCATGCGCAGCCATCGCAGACGCTGACATCATCATCAGGCGACAGACGGACCAGAGGACCTGCACCGCTACCCCTGCGTGAGGAGACTCAAACAGACCCGCTGGCCGGCTGCCTCCCTCACTGACGTGTGGGGCGGCCGGCCGTATTTGGTGTAAACGGATGGAAAACGGACTGCGTCTATGTAGCGTTTTCATGCAAAGCGCTTCACAGTTGACGCCTCACACTCAGCCGTTCACACACCAACGGCGAAAGGCTGCCGTGCAAACCACCAATCGGCTCGTCCGGGCGAGCGCTCTTAGCTCCTCAGCCGATGTGGGCAGTGGGTGTGAATATCCGAGGGTGTGTTCGAGTGAGCGGGGAAGCTGGACTGCCAGGTCTTTGCCAGACGCCGCGAGTATTTCGCACCCCGTTATGTAGCCTTTACGTGAGACTGCCGAACGGGAAAGCAGAAAAGGGTATTTTCAGTTCAGAGCTGGCCTCTTAGGAACGCCGTATGGCCGTCGTTGAAAAGGAGAGAAAAAGCTGGGATTATAGCCCTCTTAATCTGAAACAGACATTCCGCTCTAAATGGATATTAACAGTAACAGGATCAGATCACTGGATTAAGCCTTTTACAGAAATCCATGACCGTGCTTTTCCCCCCGGCTTTTTAAAACACAGAGAGACAAAGACCAGACACAATCTTCACATCAATCAGCTGGGCAAACTGCCCTTCACTTTTAAACGATCTTTCGGATCCATTTCAGGATTTACTGCCATTTTAGAGTTTAATTAGCTCAATCATACCAGGAGCTGATCTTTGCATAAGCACCAGCCAAAGCAGCAGAGTGCCAGTGTATCCTAAAGATTCTACTGAGCTGAAGTACAATTTCAAGTTTCTATAACTATATATTTTTATGTATTAAGTTTAATATTTGCTTTTTGTTTGCCAGCGTTTGTTTGGGGATAATTTAGGGGAGGACTCTTGTAAGCCCCTATGGGTTTCCTTCCTCTCCCGCACAAATTTTATAAAATTATGTTTGATTCTTTATTTTTTGTGCAAATTAATCGAATGTAAAAAGCACAGGAGTGAACCAGAAGTCAGAAAACTAAAACTGAGGTAACTGCTTGGAATAAAAACCAACACACAGACCAGCCCAGTACCCCTGCTTTAAACTGTCAATCACACCTTGTAAGAGTACACAAAAGAAAGTAAATATGCATTGGACTGTACAGAAAAACATTGAAAAAAACAACATCTTTTTTAAAATCAGATTAAAAAGACAATCGGGCTACTCAAGGCAAACTTTAGAGTACCACAAGAATCTGTTCTGGTCCTTAGCTTTTTTTCCCCTATGCTCCCCCTTGGGGAGTTTTTAAGCAGATATGGCGTTAACTACCACTTCTGGGCAGATCACACACAACTTCATAAAATCAGTAAAACCAAATTAAGTTGCACAGCATAGCCTGGATGACCAAACATTTCCACTTACTGAATTCAAGACTGTGATATTGGTAGTATGCCCTAAATAAAATATTTATTCTTAAAGAGGAGAGATTCTTTATCTTCTCTTTAAATCTACTGTAGATGGCTTTGCGATTGTTAAAAACTCTGGCATGCCCATCGATTCCGATCTCTACTTTCAGACCCACATGAATAATCACAAGAGTTGTTCACCCAAGGAACACGTAGAACTTGAGGAAGATCTCCCCGCAGAATGCTGGCAAACTGGTACCGGGCCTCTAAACTCTGGGCTGGAGTACTATAAGGCTTTATTATCCGATTCCACCAACCGTCGCCAAATAGTACAGAATGTGACCACTTGGGAACCTGTACAAGAATTCAGAAATGCGAGCGTGCAAGTCTGGAGCATGACTCTTCACCGGGAGACTTAAATTTCAGTATTGTCTATGTGTGGGGCAGCCTGCAGCCCAGTGGTTAAAGTACATGACTGGGGACCCAGACGGTTGGCGGTTCAAGCCCCGGTGAAGCCACGATAACATCTGCACAGCTGTTGGGCCCTTCAGCAAGGCCCTCAACCCTGCATTGTCCCCTGCTTAGTCAATTCAACTGCAAGTCAATTTAGATGTAAAAAAATGATGCGTCGGCTAAATGATTATTTATTTATAAGATGTTACTCCCATTGCATGGCTTTAAATGTTTTGGACCCAGAATATTGGCTCAACCGGCCCAATCCAGTTTATGGTCTGCTCTGCTAAATCACACACTACAATACGGTTAGCATTTGACATTAACTATTACACCAGGCTGTGCAGCGGAAGACGGGCTCCCACTCTATCGCTGGGTTCCTCTCCAGATTTTTTCTTGCCACTTCTGTGTTTTTTTTTTGTTTTTTTTTACCTGAATTGCTTGTTTTTTGGGGTCAGGTCTGTTTTTTTGCTCACTTTGTATTTCCACTGTAAAGCGTTGTTATGGCAGTGTCTCAGTAAAAAGGGCTGTAGAAGTGAAGCTGAATTAAATTCAGCTCACACACATACTGGCTGATGGCCTGGCAGGGCTTGGCAGGTGTCTGCGTTTCACACATTCAGGCAGATGTGATCTTCAGACGGTATTTAGGTTAGCGGTGAGACAGCAAGGGGGGGGGGGGGGGGGGGCGGTCTGGGGGGGGTCTCACGTATTCATGCTTTTTCAGGAGCTCTCCCATACACTGCCCCACAACCCACAGCCTGTACACTGCCCAACCAGGGTACACATGCAGTATCAGTCCCCCTTCATGCCAACACAGACACACACAGACACACACAGACACACACAGACACACACACACAGCCTGTGCACTGCCCAACCACGGTGTACATGCAGTATCAGTCCGGCTTCATGTCAACAGACAGACACAGACACAGACACAAGCATGCACGCGCAGACCCACGCAGATGGAATGCACACACACACACACACACACACACACACACGCATGCACGCACGCACGCAGACACACACACACACACACACACACACACACACACAAACTTAAACATAAGCAGACACATGCGCGCACACACAGACACAAGCACACACGCTCAGACCTGCCCACACACATTGTATGTTGCACAGCTGTACGGCTGTTAGAGATCTGCACTTCGGGGTGAAAGTGATACGAACTTCGGGATGTCCCAACCCAGCTGACACTGGGTGTGAAGGCCAGAGAATTCGGCTGAGAGTACCCCAACCCCCTCCACCCCGCAACACTCCCACTCCCATTCCCAGTCTCTCACAAACACAAACACACACACACACACACACACACATCAAACAATCCACACCGAGGTTTCAGCACCCAAAATAATTCTCTCATTAATATTCCACTGTTGTCTGCCTCCCAATGTTACAACTTGAATTAATGGAGCACTTTTTGTCCCAACACGCTCTATCAGGAAGGGAAATTCATAACATTAATAAATCATCTGACATTACAGACAGAGCTCTTAAGAGCCACACTCCATGAATATTGATGAGAAATAATGAAACTGGATATTTCAGGGGTTTTTTTAATTAAAAAGACAAACATGCAAATAAATATTTTAGAGTGTCAGGCTGCTTGTCCTGTTTTCTCTACGCAGAGATGTGCTCCCTGATATGACGGTAAGGAAACCTGGCCAATGCGTGCGACACCCAGCTGGGTGGAGCCAAGATGGCAGCAGTTTCCTCAGAAAGGAGGGTGAGCGCACATTTTTATGAACCAAGGCAACCGATGCATGCAGGGGCTTGCTATATCGGCCTGCCTGAGATGGTATGCAGCAGAACTGGTATGGAAAGGGGAGGGATGGGGGGGAGGGGGGTCCTCAGTTTAGGGATTCACCTTGGAGATAAAGGCCAGCCTGAAACTCAAACCCAAAAAGCCATGGACCCCAAAAATAGTAGGAAGACATTTAAAGCTGCAACTTTGTGGTAACAGGCCTTGAAGTCGCTGCAGGCTTTGAAGGTAAAGCCTTTCGCTTTCTGCTTTGACTGAAGGGACCCCTCGGTCTCTCTCTCTGACTGATCTCAGTGTGTGACATACTGTGGCCTAATAATAACAAGCACTTTTCATACTTAACTTTCAAAGCATCGAAAAAACAAACAACGCAGCGACAGAACATGAATGAAAAATGATTACGGCAAATATCAGCCAATCATGTGGCAGCAACTAAATGCATAAAAGCATGCAAGGTCCAGCTCTTTTTCAGACCAAATGTCAGAATGGGGAAGAAATGTGATCTGAGTGACTTTGACCGTGGAATGATTGTTGGTGCCAGTATTGGGTTGAGTATCGCAGAAAAGTGTGATCTCCTGGGATTTTCATGCACTACAGTTTGCAGAGAAACAAAAAACTAAAAACATCTAGTGAGCAGCAGTTCTGCAGGCAAAAACGGCTTGTCAATGAAGTCAGAGAAGGGCCAGACTGGTCGAAGCTGACAGGAAGGTGACAGTAACGCAAATAACCACACCTTAAAACAGTGGTATGCAGAAGAGCATCTCTGAACACACGTGTCAAACCTCTTAAGTGGATAGGCTACAGCAGCAGAAGTTTAATAAATAAGTCATAAATAGATAAATATCTAATAAAGAGCTCACTGGGTGGCTATCATCTGCATAGCAATGAAAGGAGATATCCCTTCTGTAAATACTATTGCGCCAGCAATATAAACATATAAACTGAGGGCAAAACTGGACCTAAAACAGACCCCTGTGGTACTCCACAGATAATAGGAGTAATATAAGACACAGTTTCACCAATTGCTAAGTAGACTGATAGGAATTTAAAATCCAAACCAGTCTTCAAAGCCAAACCAGGTTCTTAATGTTGCCATTAATATCACATAATCAACAGTGTCAAAAGCTGCAGTAAGCAAGGCATAAAATAATAGATCTGTTAGAATCAGCATTTATTAGCAATAAATGTACTACTCAAACCAGGGCTGTTTGAGGAGAAAACCTGACCTGAATTTTGCAAAAGGCAATTTCTGCTCTGAAAATTAAGCAACGGTCTACTTAATTTTCTCAAGAAATTTAGCTTGAAAAAGGAAGTTCGGAAATTGGCCAATCCTTGCTAAGGATGGAAGAGCCTAGGCAATGGTTCTGCACTAGGGGCTGCACCACAGACATTGTGAAATAGGATGGTACTGTGAAGCTGTAAATTTACCGTAATCTAAGGAACTCTGACATTTAAATCAAAGTTTGAGATCGGAATCTGAAACCTTGTGTTATTAACCTTGTCAATGTAAATTCTCACACACGAAATTAGATGAATGACAATTTACATTATACAAAGGATTGACTATACAATCAATACTGCCAAACAAAACTCTGGAATACTTATTTTCAGATATAATAGCAGAGAAATATATGGCTCTTGCAATCTTAACAGCTTCATTGTATTTCATGATAAAATATTTCTTTTTACTGAAGTCTGTGCAATTATTGCTGTTCCACCTTTCCTACGCTCTTTCTCTCTCTACCCATTTATTCAAGGTGTACTACTTGTAAAGTTGGACAATTATACTCTGAATGGAGCTATGCCATCAAGGACTCAAGTGCAGAGTGAGTCGAAAGTAGACCAATTAATCAGCTGAATGAGGCTCTAGAGGGGCCAATGGAGAATCCAGTAATGGAGCATAAAAGCCGTCTCTGACAGCAGGTGTGATACAGGGGGATCTCGCCGAGTAATGTTTTTAAACGAGGATGAGTAACGACAAGTCAAAGCTTATGAGATGACCAGAGAGTTTTTTTTTTTTTTTTTTTTTTACTACAATCCTAATAAGTAAGACTATGGTCTTACCCAGGTCAAGAGTGTGACCATTATAATGAGAAGGCCCAATCGGCAATCGGGAGTATCTTTTCATACTTAAGGTAAAAAGCCTGCAATCTCTGAGAAGAATGGATTTGGTTTTGGAGGCCGATAAGTAACTGAAAAAGGGGTGGCTTGTTTACAGACAGTCATTCATTCAAAAGATTACAGTCTGATGCTGTTAGCCAAAGCAGGGAAGCCAGTTCCACCTTTTTAAACATGGTAAGCTACAGTCAATCAGAGCCCTCAGACATGCACAGGAGCCAATCAGAGGCCTAAGCATGCACAGCAGCCAATCAGAGTGTCCAGACATGCATATCAGCCAATCAGAACAACGGTTGCAGTGCCGCTCCAAATTTCCCTAAAGAGAGGAATGGAGTCCCTCTCTCAGCTGCCCTCCACCTTCTCTCAGCCCTTACACTTAAACGGCAATGAATATCCTCAGTCATCAAAACCCATGGGACCTGGCAGAGATTTCCTTCTTGTCAGAAGATGCCCAAATACTGACCCTAGCTGGTCCAGTCTAATCTCTTTTACACACACTATTTGTTGAGACCACCAGGCCATAAAACTATGTTTGATGTCAAAACCAGAGGAAAACCACTGCATTTTAGGATAGTTTATCTGCCTCTTTCATGACCAGCCCAAGAACCTACCTAGAAAGTTCAAACTACTGTATTTTATCACGAAATGGCACTTAATCAAAGGGGTAAATGTGTGAAGGCACACACACGCAATGAATATAGAGGCAACATAAATAACGAGATAAATGTTTATGCATCGTGTATACAGTACTTTCTCCAGGCGTTCAGAAAATGCTACTGGTGCTCAAGCAGGTTTCTGAAGTTTAACGCTCAGTTGGCTTGAGTTTTATTCATGGGACACACCTCAGCACCGTGAGTTCTGTGCGACCCGCGAAAACAAAGCTGCACTCACAAACACAGCTTAAAGAGTGAAATGTAAGCAATCTGGGTTTGATAGAGATAATACAGTCCGCATTGCAACATTTAAATTAAAATGCATAAACAACCCCATCTTCCAGATAACTTTCTAATAGGTCAACGAGATCTCTCCACGGTGATATTTAACGTTAGTCTATCAAACTGCACACATCTAGACTGAGCTACTCCATCCCGGGACTGAACCCGAAAAAAATATTAGCACCAAATAGAAACGCATGCATTCATTCTTCAGTCTTCAATTTGGAAAAGCTTCATGTTAGCATCGCTGAAACTTAAATCAAATCACATATACAGCTTTTGCAATGCCCAGTGACCCGTGGTGTAAACGCGACACGCAGGTGTGTGCATAGCATTAAACTTAATAAACTTTACCGTCGGCGTGTGAGCTGCATGCTTAAGGTGCTCTATATTCGTTCGTGTACAACAGATTTCAAGATTATTCTCCAGGACAGCTCCAGAATTTATGCGTTTTCACATCTCTTCTCACAACATTAAGCTGTGCATTAGTTTTTTTATCCTAGCCCAAAAACTTGCAAGAACGCATACGTATGGGTTGAAATCCGCCTGTTGTCGACACATCCCTAGTATTCGCTACACACTAACCAGCCCCCTGGCCTGCAACCTGCGTGAAAGAAGCTTCCGCAAAATGTGCGACATTATAATTTAGCTAACTTATAAGATCTAAGTTAATGTTAATGGAAATCCAGTGTTGGAATCGAATAACCCGAAGCGTTCCAAATGCAAATAAATGAGCAAGATGAAACTATACAACCAAATGAGCAGAGACATCCAACTAGGTATTCACAGTGAGATTAGCGATAGCTGTCAAATTTGAGAACTTCATTAGCTAGCTAATTTAGCTATTGTACACAGCTGCAAAATTAGCTAACATTAATTTAGTGGCGAGCTAGTTAGCTTGCACTGCTGAATTTGGTGCAACCATTGTTTAAATAGAGCTGGCGTAATAAATAATATTCAGTTACCTAGCTAACTAAGATATATACACAAAACATTAGCCTGATAGTTTACCTAACTATAGCTAGCTCGTCATCAATCTAGTTTAGCACCAGCTAGGAAAAAATATCCGACACCGGTACCTAAAGGAGTTGTTAGCTAGCTTAGTGTAACAGCTGACAAGAAAACCCGCCCTGCTGCTTAAAAAAAAAAAGGAAAAAAAAAAAGGCCAACTAGCTATGTTATCCATCCAGTTTAAACAATAATCATACCTCGCTACTTGAACTGATCACTAGGTTAGATGTGTGAATTAATCTTACCTTTAATTGGCCGTTCGGTGGTGGACTGCTTGTTCTGCTCCTTCACTGACATGTTTCACTTCGTTTCACGCCAGGAAATGTGCGAGAGAAAAAATACAGCTATCTGGCCAGCTACAGTTTAGCTAGCCAATTCCTCCGTGCAAGATCAATTAGCTAGCGAGCAAGCGATCTGAATTCCTTTGCCCCAAAATCTAAACCGGTAGCTAACGTTAGCACCTTAAACTGGGTTTCTTCGCACAGGTTGGGTGCGAGGTGAAAGCAGAGAGGGGAAGGGGTAAGGGGGACGCTTTCCTTGCTCGAATGCCTTCTATGTCCTTCGGTAACGTTAGCTCTCCAGTTGCTGTCAATTTCTGACAGAATTAGCTAGCTAACCTAAACCAGCAAACGAAAAATGTTACTTAGATGCATAAGTGGGGAAAAAAAACCCCGTAACGTTCCTCTTGGGTATCAAGCCAAATAGTTAATTTCACTCTGCTTAGTTAAAGAAAATGTCAATCGTCTTGATCTATTTCATTTTTTTTGGCCTATTTGGTATGGATTTTACAGCGATCCGTTCAATCTTCCAGACCCCGTCCGTCTTCACTCGGATTAAACCCCAATCCACCACAAACGGATTTCCTACAACATGGCGGCACTGAAACTATACATGTGCTGGATTGTGGGTAAAGTAGTATAACGTAAGAGCCCTATAACGTAAGACGCCAATGGTACTGCTTGGGTGACTGAGAGTTAAAAGACTATTGTTCCCCTCAGCCTTTACTCAAGCGTATGTCAAATATAAAGACCATTGCCCACGTTTATGGGAAATGTAGTTCACCGACATCAAATTGAAATCTGTATTGTTCCATTTTAAACTACACTAACCAGAAGTCATGTCTACAAGGAGCAGTGCATGTAGGGTAATGTGGTTTTTCATTTAAGCAGTGAAACGTCGACTGAATAGACCTCTGAAGGCTGTTTGTGGTTCTCAGAATTCAAAATGTTATGCATTTGTCTGAAATATATTGGTAAATGAACATAGATATACACATTAAATTCACGAACAAGGTAGTTCCTTGAAGAACAGACAATATCAATGCGATAACCAGTAGCTTACTGGATTTGGGTGTATTGTACACATCAGTGGCTTTGTCAGCTCTCTGTAGTTTATTCTATTTTGTTCATGTTTAAGTAAAGTACTCTAACATTTAAAATGCAAAATTAAATTTAAATAATGATCTTAAAACATACAGAATATATGTATTTTAATAGTTGTAAAATAAATACCATTTGCTCAGTTTTCACAGCTTTATAAAATTTTCTTGCATCAAATTGTCAAAAAAAATATATATATGTGAGTAAAATGGCCCCAGCCATAGCCTATACTCTGTCAATCCAAAGTAGCAATCGAATCATCACTTGAGGTTTGGCAAATGGCAACTGCAGAGTGGCACAACTTAAAACAACTTTCCTTTCAGTAAAACGCACAAATTTTCGGAATGTGCTACCAACTGAATTAAAATCTCAAAACAAGTACAAGGTATTCAATGATAAGGTGAAACACTGGCTTTACAGAATTGTAATCATTGCAAGAGTCCATGTCAATTATTATACGTAAAACATTGTAGATGACTCATCTGTAAATAATTGTAAATTCACTCACCTACTTTACTCATGTATACTTTAGTATGTGTCTGTTATGATGATTGTAATTGACTTCTAAACAATATTCAAAAGTGTAAAAGTCGAACCAGGGACAGGGGTTGCAGAAGTTCAAAGAGTTTAACCTGCATTGTTCAGAAAAGATCACTTGGTCTTGTAAAAACCAATTGCTGTGTTCTCAGAACCTGCAGTTTGATGTGCAAATGCATCTTAGCTTAAACCCAGTTGATGTGTCTTGTTGAAATCAGAGCTGCCAGTAGAGGTCACTTTAATTCAGGATGAAATTAAACTTGCTGCACACATGGTTTGAAGGGAGATAGATGTCTTCTGCTCAGATCATTTTCATATTTTTCAAATGTTAATATCACTATATGCTGGATGGTGGCATTACTACTTTAATACAAGTGTGAACCATTGCCATTAAATACATTTAAAATGCATAGTAGCCTATCTACTTTAATTATTTTTTTAAAGATAAGGCCAGCAAAAATTAACCTGTATTTTTAAATAATACCCTATGAAAAGGCCAAAACTTTCAATGCTTCTTTCCAATTTTCAATAGCCTACTGTCTAACATTCTCCCCTTTAGTGCTCAACCTTATGCCAATCATTCAAATTTGTGCTAAAATCATTGAATATCTACTGCTCAGAAAGACATGTTGATTTTCAGAAAATGCAAATGTTACCACTTACATTTACATTTTTGTCACTTGGCAGATGCTTTTAATCCAAAGAGACTTACAAGCGCATAGGTTCTTCCACAGGTTAAAAGCATCAAATCCGCAAAACACGCATTACCACACAGATGTGTAGTTTTTTACCACATTTATTTAAAAATGGAGCAAACACATCAAGTGCGATGTATTTACAGTATGTTTAAATTGTTTAGCCCAGACACATTGAACCAAACTTATTCAGACAATTTAGAAGCAATACCACTTCACTTTACCCTTTTCGGTTCGTTAATTCATGATTGTCCGTCAATTCATGACAGGATAATGCGCATTTATAAACTTCACTTTGCCGTTGGTGCATATTGCTGGTTTGTAAGAGAATTCTACCCGCTCCAGGTATCAGGTGCTTAAATCCGGGATGCTGACATTCTGGGAGAGGTGGGATGTCTGATACATTTGCAGTAGCTGAAAGAATTCTGTAAACAATGCGGGTTGAGGTCGGAGTGATGTACTGTATATCTGAACTCATGGGATGCTTCTTCCAATTAAATTACTGGACCGTAACTAACTGTTGTATAAATGCTCTTAACGTTTACAGTAAATGGCATACAGTCCTGCTGTCCTTTCAGTGGAACATCTGTGGCGAGTCTTCTGACACTCCTGACTCCTCGCTTTGGATTAAAAGCGTCTGCCAAATGACTCAAATGTAATGGTGGAGGGAATATCCCCCAGAGCCAGGCTGGCTGAGAGGGCCACATGTCAGTAATAGGAACTATGCATTATGTTCCCGGTCTGAGACGCCCAGGTGACATGCAGGGATCTGGATGACCTGAAAAGAACAGAACAAGCTTCTGGGTCCCAGTCATGTACCTTAACTTTATTTACCTGAACCATAACATGTACCTTCGTTACTATGTACCAAGCCTCAGACTTTGGTGTGGCAAGGCAAAAAGAGATGTATAAAGAGTGTGAGAGGTAAGAGGGGAAAATGAGTTGCTAAAAAGAGAGAGAAATATTGTTGTGTTATTTCATTACACTGTCTAATCACAAAAAGCATAATAATCTGATCACAGCAGCTCTGAGCTCAGTCAAATACTTATTATATTACATTACAGTTATTTAGCTGATGCTTTCATCCAAAGTGACTAACAGCTGATTAGACTAAGCAGGGACCTTGCTCTTATTGTGGCTACTCCGGGGCTTGGTCCACCAACCTTACCAGTCCCAGTCGAGCATCTTGGCCACTAGGCTATTGGCTGTCCATGGTAGGTCGTTTACATGTTACATACATTACTCTCTTTCTCTCAATGGTCTGTAAATTTGCTTATATTCATAATTATCTGCACCAGCGGATCCCAGAATAAAATGTCCACCCAGTACAGGCATGGCCGCCTGGAGACATAACCACAAAGCACGTACCTCATTGGTCGGTTATAAGGGCTCTTTTCGTGTCATCCCGAATCCCCTTCAGGAAGGGCAGGAAGTTGGAGCCGCCCGATCCGTGGGTTTCCTGCCTGGCGTGGGAGTTCCCGAAGGGGCAGTGGATGAGCTTGGCCTGGCCAGCGGGGATGGTGATGTAGCGGGCCGTGACGTTGAGGTGGTAGGTGCGTAGGTCCGCCAACGCCAGCACGCAGGAGTTGTATGAGTGGCGGAGCTCCTGGCTGGAGCTCCAGAGGACAAAATGGCGGAGGGGGGGCCAGCTGGACACTGTCTCCAGCAGCTGGCGGTGAGGGGGGGGCATGTAGGCTCGCATCGACTCCTGGAAGGAACGGCCTGAGGACGTGGGAGGCAATACTCATTGGTAATACTCATCTCAGTGAACAACAGCCGCTACAGCTACTTTTTGTTTTTGGTTTGTTTCTAATTTGTTCCTATTTTTCCCCAAATTTTGGTGGCCAATTGTACCCTGTTTATTTCAATTGCCCATGTACACTCACTGAGCACTTTATTAGGAACAACTTTACAGTTTACAGAACTGCTGCTCACTAGATGTTTTTTGTTTCTCTGCAAACTGTAGTGCATGAAAATCCCAGGAGATCACACTTTTCTGCGATACTCAACCCAACCGGTCTGGCACCAACAATCATTCCACGGTCAAAGTCACTCAGATCACATTTCTTCCCCATTCTGACATTTGGTCCGAAAAAGAGCTGAACCTTTGACAGAGACTTTAGTAAAAATAAATATTTTATCATGAAATACAACAAAGCTGTTAAGATTGCAAGAGCCATATATTTCTCTGCTATTATATCTGAAAATAAATATTCCAGAGTTTTGTTTGGCAGTATTGATTGTATAATCAATCCTTTGTCTGATGTAAATTGTCATTCATCTAATTTCGTGTGTGAGAATTTACATTGACAAGGTTAATAACACAAGGTTTCAGATTCCGATCTCAAACTTTGATTTAAATGTCAGAGTTCTTAGATTACAGTAAATTTACAGCTTCACAGTACCATCCTATATCACAATGTCTGTGGTGCAGCCCCTACTGCAGAACCATTGCCTAGGCTCTTCCATCCTTAGCAAGGATTGGCCAATTTCCGAACTTCCTTTTTCAAGCTAAATTTCTTGAGAAAATTAAGTAGACCGTTGCTTAATTTTCAGAGCAGAAATTGCCTTTTGCAAAATTCAGGTCAGGTTTTCTCCTCAAACAGCCCTGGTTTGAGTAGTACATTTATTGCTAATAAATGCTGATTCTAACAGATCTATTATTTTATGCCTTGCTTACTGCAGCTTTTGATACTGTTGATTATGTGATATTAATGGCAACATTAAGAACCTGGTTTGGCTTTGAAGACTGGTTTGGATTTTAAATTCCTATCAGTCTACTTAGCAATTGGTGAAACTGTGTCTTATATTACTCCTATTATCTGTGGAGTACCACAGGGGTCTGTTTTAGGTCCAGTTTTGCCCTCAGTTTATATGCTGCCCCATGGCGCAATAGTATTTACAAAAGTGATATCTCCTTTCTTTGCTATGCAGATGATAGCCACCCAGTGAGCTCTTTATTAGATATTTATCTATTTATGACTTATTTTTTAAACTTCTGCTGCTGTAGCCTATCCACTTAAGAGGTTTGACACGTGTGTTCAGAGATGCTCTTCTGCATACCACTGTTTTAATGTGTGGTTATTTGCATTACTGTCACCTTCCTGTCAGCTTCGACCAGTCTGGCCCTTCTCTGACTTCATTGACAAACCGTTTTTGCCTGCAGAACTGCTGCTCACTAGATGTTTTTAGTTTTTTGTTTCTCTGCAAACTGTAGTGCATGAAAATCCCAGGAGATCACACTTTTCTGCGATACTCAACCCAATACTTGTACCAACAATCATTCCACGGTCAAAGTCACTCAGATCACATTTCTTCCCCATTCTGACATTTGGTCTGAAAAAGAGCTGAACCTTTGACTATGTCTGCATGCTTTTATGCATTTAGTTGCTGCCACATGATTGGCTGATTAAATATTTTCTTTAACAAACTGGTGTACAGGTCTACCTAATAAAGTGTTCACTGAGTGTAAATAGTAATAATACTAAGTGTAAGAGTAATGTCTATCATAATGTGAAATTAGGAAAACTGACTGACGTAGGTTACACAGGGTGACCAACTCACCGGTTTCATCACTGTACTGCACCCCCAGCAGCAGGTCGAAGCACTGCAGGGCCGAGCTCTGGCCTGCACTGAGCCCATTGAGGCCTGGGGGCTGCTCTGGCACCCCCTCGTACCACAGACTGTTTGGGAGGGCTGGGTTATCCTTCCACCTGGCCCCACACCCCCACAACAGAGAGTCAGATCCAACAGCTCCATGGACTGCAGTGACAACAGCTCCTCAAGAACAATCACACCCCCCTCCATAACAACCAAACCCTAACCCCCCCCCCCCCCCCCCGATAATAACCACAAACCCCCCTCCATAACAACCACAATCCCTAAACCCCCCACAACAAGCTCAAACTCTAACCCCCCATGACAACCACAAACTCTACCTCTCCATAACAACCACAAACCCCCTCAATAACAATCACAACCCCCCATAACAACCACAAACCCCCCTCCGTAATAACCACAAACGCCCCTCCAAAACAACCAGAAACCCCCCTCATAACAACCACAATCCCTAAACCCCCCACAACAACCTCAAACTAACCCCTCCATGACAACCACAAACCCTTAACTCCCCCACAACAACCACAAACTCTACCCCCCCATAACAACCACAAACCCCCCTCCATAACAATCACAACCCCCCCATAACAACCACAAACCCCAAACCCCTCCTCCACAGCAGTGACAAACCCTCATGCCCCTCCCCCACTGCATATTGCAATGTTTTAGATGAGTACAATTAATTAAGTCAGTAGACATCCAGACAAAGAACAACTTTTTGCAAACTCACCCCATGAAGAAGGTTCGCATACTGTTGTAAAACATTGTGGGTTCAACATGCTCTGAAGGAAAACAAAAGTGGACAGTTTGTCAGGCTGTTCCAAATTCAGAAGCCAAATGTCCAAAGCACATGTGAGGTGTGTCACAGTTCAAATGTTACATTTTATATACACTCAGTGAGCACTTTATTAGGTAGGCCTGTACACCAGCTTGTTAATGCAAATATTTAATCAGCCAAGCATGTGGCAGAATGGGGAGGAAATGCGATGTGACTCTAAGGATCTAAGGTTGAATGATTGTTGGTGCCAGCCAGGGTGGTTTCTCAGAGACTCCTGATCTCCTGAGATTTTCATGCAAAATAGTTTCTAGAGTTTGCAGACGATGGTGCGGCCTGTAGCGTAAGTAGGGCGGCCTGTAGCATAGTGGTTAAGGTAAATGACTGGGACACGCAAGGTCAGTGGTTCTAATCCCGTTGGGCCCTTGAGCAAGGCCCTTAACCCTGCACTGCTCCAGGGGAGGATTGTCTCCTGCTTAGTCTAATCAACTGTACGTTGCTCTGGATAAGAGCGTCTGCCAAATGCAAATAATGTAATGTAATGTAATGGTGCGGAAAACAATATAGTCATGATATAATCAACATGTACGGTTTTTAAAAGCTGAGCAGGGGTCCAGCTGAGCAGGGGGCAGCCTCGCGGCGGTTCTGACAGTAACCTACTGTGTATGAGCTTGAACACCTCTGCCATCCTCCTGATGGAATCGCTCACAACAGTGAGCCCCTCCTGCACTGCAGTGATGTCACGGGTCAGCATGGAGTTCATTACCGTGGCAAGTCCCTGAAAGAAAAAGCAGTCGCTACATCAGCGAGAGTGACGGCCGGCTGCACTGACCTAGCGGACCGGTATTTCAATTTCTTTTAAAGGCCAACACGCCAACCACAACGTCCCCCCCCCCCCCCCCATAACTTAATTATATTTCATATTTTTTAGCTTTTCATATCATCCTGGAACCACATGTACATAGCAGGTTTGGTCAATGCTTGCATATCTGAGGGTCTAACTACTATTTTTCCAAGCTGTTTGTAAAATTATTTCCCATGTGACATATGTTTCTGCATAATTAGCTGATGACATTGGTAAATATAAACCTCTGAGTCTGCCTAATCTGCCTCTTTGAGACAGAGCATTTTGGCACCTTTTGAGAACCCTGTTCTCTAAATTAATTTGTTGTCAGTTAGTTATTAACCGGTTACTTTGCTCCTCGATCCCTCTCCTTCACTATTATGTTCTCTTCACTAAAGCTACACTTTCGCCACTGTCCATGTTAACACAGAGAACTGACCACAGGAGGTAGAGGGGGAGGGGCACTCAACGTCCATCCATCCATCCATTATCTGAACCCGCTTATCCTGATCAGGGTCGCAGGGGGGCTGGAGCCTATCCCAGCATACATTGGGCGAAAGGCAGGAATACACCCTGGACAGGTCGCCAGTCCATCGCAGGGCACACGCACCATTCACTCACACACTCATGCCAACGGGCAATTTAGACTCTCCAATCGGCCTAACCTGCATGTCTTTGGACTGTGGGAGGAAACCGGAGTACCCGGAGGAAACCCACGCAGACACGGGGAGAACATGCAAACTCCGCACAGAGAGGCCCCGGCCGACGGGGATTCGAACCCAGGACCTCCACTCAACGTAACCTACGTAACTGCTATTTGTGAACATTTTGTAGGCGTTTTAGATACTGAAACCAGGGTGAGGACGCTGATGCATGTGGGCCTTTAAATTTGTACCTGCAGTCCTGTGCAAGCAGACTGCTCCACCAGCACGGAGACCAGGAAGAAGCCTTTACAGCTGTCTCCCCCTGGAATCATGAAGAGTGTGTCTATATTCCTGCAAGTCAACACACACAAAATGCACTGGATGAGAAAATCTTCTCGAAATCGAGTATTGGCATGCCCGAAACCACTGTGTCCTCAAAATATGTAGTGTGAACTAAACATACTACAGACTTCGCAACTTGTAATAAAGTCACCTTGTGCACTCACCCGGAAGCACATCCCATACTAATATAAGTAAGCCGTATGTTTAGTAGACACTACAAATTTTGAGAACACGGTAGTCTGGAGGCTGTCATATGCACAGCAGGGACTCATTCCAATCGCTTATTTCTCTCCTCTTTTTTATTTTTCTTGCTCCTTTATCAACTCCTAACTCCACCCATCAGGAGAGGCTAGATACACAGGAAAGTAAAAATAAGTGAAGTCGGAATGGCAAATGGAATGTCTTGCTCCTTCGGTGCAACAACAAATGACGTCCTCAGGGAAATGCAGACACCACTCACTCAATTTCCATGGGCCTGGAGAGTCATAGAGGTCAGAGGTGAAGCATTCCACAGGTGACCAGCAGGAGCATGAGAACAGAGGAAACACAAACAATCAGACGCCTGCTTTCATTTGGTTTCTGAAAAAACAACTCAAGCTAAGTTTTGAAACAGCTAGTGGCTGATTGACCAGTTTAGACCAGCTCCAAGCTCGGCATGGTTTAGCTGGTTGACCAGTTCAGACCAGCTCCCAGCTCGACATGGTTTAGCTGGTTGACCAGTTCAGACCAGCTCCCAGCTCGACATGGTTTAGCTGGTTGACCAGTTCAAACCAGCTCCCAGCTCGACATGGTTTAGCTGGTTGACCAGTTCAGACCAGCTCCCAGCTCGACATGGTTTAGCTGGTTGACCAGTTCAGACCAGCTCCCAGCACGACATGGTTTAGCTGGTTCACCAGTTCAGACCAGCTCCCAGCTAGACATGGTTTGACCAGCTCAGGCTCAGACAAGCTGCCAGCACTAGCTGGTTAAACTGCTCATACCCAGCTAGACCAGCTTCATGACCAGCTTGGCCATGCTGGTTAATCAGCACGTACCCAGCTAGACCAGCTCAAATTTCCAGCTGGCATAACTTGATTTTACAGTAGGGAAGGGTATGGGCTGTTATTCATCATATTTAATCAGAACACAGTTTTCATAAGATGCTAATGAAGCTCATTCCTAATGGACAGACCTGCCAGGGTCCCTCAGCCACCAGTTGGCCAGCACGCAGTCGGCGTATACGAGGATAGGAGGGAGTCCCAGCATTTTGGAGACCGTGCAGTACGGCACAGCGAGCACTTTAGGCAGGACCTATCACACGACACATCACACAATGGACATGAGTGCCATTACACTGAAAAACACATGCAATACACTCATATGCCCTAGAAACTCCTTACATAACCGTCTGTAAATTACAGAATCTCTGTAGATAAAGTTCTGTAAATTAATTGAAAAACACATGCAAAACACACTCATATGCCCTAGACACTTTGTATAGACATCTCTGTCAATACATTGAAAAACACACTCATATGCCCTAGAAACTCTTTACATAAAGTTCTGTAAATGAATTGAAAAACACATGCAAAACACACTCATATGCCCTAGACACTTTGTACAGACATCTCTGTCAATACATTGAAAAACACACTCATATGCCCTAGAAACTCTTGACATAAATGTCTGTAAATTACATTCAAAAACACATGCAAAACACAGTCATATGCCCTAGAAACTCTGTACATAAAGTTCTGTAAATGAATTGAAAAACACATGCAAAACACACTCATATGCCTTAGACCAGGGATGAGCCAGTGCGTATGCAGGATTTTGCTGCCACTAGTTACCCTGGCTCAATCAACTCCATGCAGCCATCTACATACATGCAGTCATAACCATGACCGATTCACTCGTAAATGAATGCTACAAGACAAAAAGATGAATCAGCCGTTTATGCGGCAATAAATGACCGATCATGTAAATGATTGGGCTAATTAAATAATTAGGAGCAGAAGTTAGTTTGAAATCCAGAAACAGACACCGCCCACCTTGCCCATCCATGGCCTAGGCACATTTCCGCCAATTCAACTGAAAAACACATGCAAAACAGGCTCCCCACAAAGTAAGCTGGCCACCTTGGCAGGTTGGTGTGCGCCGTCCTGCCACACGTATCCCATGGTGATGAAGCCCAGAGCAGTGCGAGCCAGTCTCAGCTCCCTGTGCCCCTTCAGATAGCTGCTGCTCAGCAGAGGCATCTGTAAGGAGAGGATATACATTCACTGTGTGAGATTCGGTCCGGTCCAGAAGCGGATTCACTGTGTGACATTCAGTCCGGTCTAGAAACAGATACACTATGTGAGACTGAGTCCGGTCCAGAAGCGGATTCACTGTGTGAGATTCAGTCCGGTCCAGAAGCGGATTCACTGTGTGACATTCAGTCCGGTCTAGCAACAGATACACTATGTGAGATTGAGTCCGGTCCAGAAGCGGATTCACTGTGTGAGATTCAGTCCGGTCCAGAAGTGGATTCACTGTGTGAGATTCAGTCCGGTCCAGAAGCGGATTCACTGTGTGAGATTCAGTCCGGTCCCGAAGCGAATACAGTCTGTATTCCTAGTTCACTGGGTCATCGCAGGGCACAGACCACTCACTCACACACTCCTACATACCTACAGCCATTTTAGACTCTCCAATTAACTTAACCTTCATTGTACGTCGCTCTGGATAAGAGCGTCTGCTAAATGCCTTGTAATGTAATGTCATGTAATAATGTCTTTGGACTGTAGGAAGAAAGCAGAGTACCTGGAGGAAACCCACGCAAACACAGGGAGAACATGCTAACTCCACACACTAAGGCCGGGATTCAAACCCCCGGGACCTTCTTGCTGTGAGGCGACAGTGCCACCCACTTGCAGAAAGGTTTTCAAAAAAGGTCTCAAGGTCTCAATATGCATTCAGCCAAAGTAAGGCCCACCCAACCACCAAGGAATGAGCAGGTCATCTTCGGAGGACAGCGATATCGGGGTTCACCGGGGTGCTTTTCCGGGCCTCTCACCTCCGCCACTCGCGCTTGCAGCTGGTGAGTCTGTACAAGGTGGGGGACATTCCTCGCCAAGTCCATCCATATCCAGTAATACTCTGGGAGATCCGTCTGAAAGATGCGATTAGATTTCATTCAGGGCCTTTTATATGCTCAAGTCCCTTAACTTTCACCATTTCACCGCTGAAACTGTCAGCAGTGTTTAATCATTCATTTTTTATTTCTAAGAGAACATTGTATATGTTTACATATCTGCATATACGTGTGTATGTATGTGTACATGTATATACACAAGTATGTGCATGTATACGTTTAGTAATGTGTATATGTAGGTACAGTATTTTACTGTACAGTGCAGTCCGAAAGTATTTGGACAGTTTTAAAAAAAAAGTTTTTCTCTGTGCTCTTGCAAACAAACAGTTGAAATAAAACAATGAATCACATGTGGTTAAAAGGCAAACTTTCAGCTTTAATCCATATTGGACTTTGTATACTACAATTCCTACACTGTTCACCCAATATGGATGTAAAAACCATCACCGCCAATCAATTAAAGCTAATAGCCATTTACACTCAGTGACCACTTTATTAGGTAGACCTGTACACCAGATTGGTAATGCAAATGTTTAAGCAGCCAATCATGTGAAAGCAACTAAATGCATAAAAGCATGCAGACATGGTGAAGAGGAGATGGGATAGACTGGTCTAAGTATTTGGTACACAAGTACAGTACCAGTCAAAATTTTGGAAACACCCTTTTCTGTCTTTTTTGATTAATGTTTTATTTCCACTGTTTGTAATCAAACAATTCATATGTGGTCAAAGTGCAGATTCTCATATTTTATTAAACCATGTTTTTATACATTTCACCATGTAGTAATTACAGTGATTATACATAGCCCCCCCTCCCGATTTATATGTTTGAAACAAATTAACATAATGCCAAGTAGTAGTCATGTTTTGATATCCATCGCATACCATGACCTCTTGATGTCTGTGATCGATCAACATCACCAGAGTCTGGATATCTTATTTTTAGGTTGTCCTGCAAGCCATACTATAACTCTTTGCATTTTAATGGATCTCTACGGAAATTAGGGTGTGGGACTAGATTCAGCTGTAAATTATACTTTGTTTCCTTTTCCTGGGGCGACCCCTGCGCCCCTGAGCTCAGGGACCACTCCACCCTGACCCCTGCTCTGAGGTTGTAGACTGCTGCAACCCAGCTCCTCTCCTGCCTCCTGCCCAGGCTTCAACACATCCTGGAGCTACAGACTCACCCCCCTCCCCTCTGAACTGCATACTACTACACGCCTTAATGTGGACTAGGCTCTACGCTACCGGCGAGTCCAAAACCTCAACTGTGCCCGTCTTAGCCTATAGGCCAGCGGAGGATGGGCATCCCCCTGTATTTCATGCTATCGGGGAGTTCTCTCTCGCCACTGTTTGAGGGCCTTTCTCCTCATTCGGGAGTTGTTTACTTCATATGCTATTCGGGGGCTCAGTATTGTTTTTCTTTTTTCTTCCTGTCTGTGACTTTGGGGCAAGTCCTCTGTGAAAAACAATATACAGATATAAATTAATTATTGTGTGTATTGTGGGCAGTGATTTTCAATTTCTATTGTATTTCTATAGTGTATTTTTATAGTAGTAATTACAGCACTTTTTATACATAGCCCCACATTTAAATGTTTGAGACAAATGAACATAATGTCAAATAAAATAGTAATGTTCTGTATTTGGTTACTGTATGCCATGACTTCCTGATGTCTGGGACCCTTCAACATCATCAGAGTCTGGATATCTTACTTTCAGGTTATCTAACAAGCGATATCAAATCTTCTTTGCATTTGAATGGATGTTTGATGACAAATAGAGGAAATAAAACATGAATCAAAAAAGACAGAAAAAGGTGTTTCCAAACTTTTGACTGGTACTGTTTGTTTCGTTTTCCCAACGCAACCCCTATCAGTCCGCCATCAGTTCTTCTGGTAAATTAGCTATTTAAAGTTGTATATGAGGCCATATAAAATGGAAACAGCAGCTGCTAAAAGAGCACAGCTAATGTTAGAAACAGTGCAAAGCTGTGTGGTTATATGGCATATGCCACCCTATCAAAAATTGAGATTCCAACTAATCAAGCTAATCAAGCATGCTTTGTTGTTTACAAACTGGTGAAGTGGAAAATGATGTAACCAGCTACATTGTATAATGTACATCTGTTATTATTGATCTGTTATTATTATCACTTAGCTATCAGAGATTTCAACCATGGTTCTGTCCATTAATCCTGCCATTTCTGAAATCTAAATATAAATCTGTTCATGTCAACATGGAACAGAATCCTGAGTCCTGAGTTTTGACATGTTGTGTGTTCAGAGATGCTCTTCTGCATACTGTTGTAATGTGTAACTATTTGCATTACTGTCACTTTCCGATCAGCTCTGACCACTCCAGCCCTTCACCTCTGACTGCTCTCATTGACAGTGTGCTTTTGTGCACAGAACTGCTGCTCACTGGATGTTTTCTGTTTTTCCATCCATCAATCCATCCATTATCACCCGCTTATCCGGAGTCAGGTCGCAGTAGCAGTAGGCTGAGCAGGGTATTCCCAGCGTCCCTCTCCCCAGCGACGCATTCCAGCTCTTCCTGGGGGATCCCGAGGCGTTCCCAGGCCAGGAGAGATATATAATCTCCTCGGGGAGATATAGTCTACCTCGGGGTCTCCGCCCAGTTGGACATGCCTGAAAACCTCCAAAGGGAGGCACCCGGGAGGCATCCTGATCAGATGCCCCAACCACCTCAGTTGGCTCCTTTCGACGCGAAGGAGCAGCGGCTCTACTCCGAGCTCCCTCCGGATGTCTGAGCTCCTCACCCTATCTCTAAGGCTGAGCCGAGCCACCCTACGGAGGAAGCTCATTTTGGCCGCTTGTATCCACAATCTCATTCTTTCTGTCACTACCCAGAGCATGTGACCATGAGAGTTGGGATGTAGATCGACCGGTAACATGATTGGCTGATTAAATACTTGGATTAACAAGCCGGTGTACAGGTCTACCTAATAGTAGAATAGTAGAATAGAATAGAATAGAATAGTAATAAGTGATCACTGAGTGTATATGTCAAAAAACCTTGCTGTGTGCACACAAGAGGAGATGGAATACAAATATAATATTGTCTAACTATTAGCTGGCCATCAAATGCTCATGAGTTGATATTATATGCATATAGTGCTCATACAATAACCCAACGCTCTTCAAGTAAACTGTATTTTGCCATAAATTATATAATCGGAGACCATTGTGTTTTTGTACAGGAATAGACAACAACATGAATTATGTGAAGGTTACTTCATATTTACCTTGCTGTGAAAATGCACATTAGAAATTGACCAAACTACCTTAAATATTTCACAAGAAACAATGGAATGTCTAGGTTAATCAGTGTGACATATGTTTTTGCATGACCAACCTTTATCAATAATTTAAACGTATCGAAGCATTTAGTTTTTAAATTAATTTACATTTAATATTTGTATTTACATATACTATAGAAGTTTTCTATTGTGGCCATTTAGCAGACATTCCACTTATCCAGACCTACTGTATACAGCTCACTCAAAGCATGCCAATATTATGGGGGCAGTGACAACCTTGAGACAATATTTTAAACCAATAGTGACACTTGGGCGACCCATTAATCCTAATTGCGCCCATGCATATGTTCCAATCTTCCAATCTGTTCAGAGATACAGGCACAGTTGCTCAATGTGAGACAGTAGTCTACATTAATGGAGAAATCAAGTCCTCAAATATTGAGAGAAACGACGGACATGTGAAGTAAGAATTTGCTTAGTAAACGTAGTAGGCTAATCGTGTTTAACATACGAAAAGGATTGTCCACCGCCCTCGTTTAAATGTTGTTTTTTCTAGAAATGTTACAACACCTGTTAGACCGGCAGAGGCCGCTTTTGGAGCAAGCTGGGACTAGATTACTGTACTTCTGCCACCGCATGTGATATCTGCATTCTGTGCCAATGATGAATGATTGTATCTAGCTCAAGAGTCCCGATGTGCCCGGTGCAGTAGCAAAGACTAGTTCGCCTCATATAACCTACTGTAACTATTGCTATCCTAGGTAAATTGCCTAGTTCCAAGCGAGCTAATAATGAAACACTGCCGCTGAGGAGTGAAATTAATTTCATTTTTTATTCACTTATTTTAATATGATATTCATGGATGGTTTAATTATAATCCCATTAAAGCTGTTCGCTGTGGTAGCCTAATAGCTACACCAATTCTGCGTTAAATTAACGTCATCGCAAATTGATACAGCTTTAAAAACATTTTTTCAACAACTTTAATTAAGAAATCAAATGAATCATAATATTATAATAGACTGTTATTTCTTACCAATGGATCTGTTAGGAGGAAACCGTACTTCTCCGACACGCAGAAAGAGCTCAGATCGACAGGCGCAGAGGGGTCTGCTTCCATGGTTACACTGGACAATCAATGTTAACTTTCATTGCACTTTTAAACAATCATCCAGGACGCGCCTCAGCCAATCCCGCCCCCCATCCCTTCCCCCGCTTCAGAGTCCCTGAAACAGCACGTGGGGGAGTGATACTCGCCTGAATTGATTGATACCACTATGTGCTTTCCAATTTCCCTTTTTAGTTTTTATTTTTCCGAAGACACGACCAACTGCAGCTGCACCTCCCGCTCCCGCTGCATCTCCCTGCTGTCTGTTCTGGCTCCACGGTAGTGGAACGAACTCCCCGTTGAGGTCAGAACAGTAGAATCTCTTTCCATATTCAAGTGCAAACTGAAGACGCACCTCTTCAAGCTGTACCTCTCCCTGTCCCTCCATACCTCCCTGTAAATCTTAATTGTTGTCCTTCTGTGATATTTACTTGTGTATCAGGATGTTTAGTTTGGCTAGGTAAGCAGTGTTTGGCTAGGTAAGCGGTTTGTTTGTTCATACATTTCAAATAGGCAATGGTCCTTATCTTTGTTGTGCAAGTAGCAGTTGAAATTGTACTTCCCTCTAGGGTACTAGAACTTATCCCTGGTTATGCGTATGCACTTTGCATTTTGTTGTACGTCGCTCTGGATAAGAGCGTCTGACAAATGCCATTAATGTAATGTAATGTAATAATAACCTTCATTTGCAAGGTCTCTTAATTGACTCCAAAATGTATAAAAATATGCTTTTATAAAAGTTGAGAATCTGCACCACATGTGAATTGTTTGATGTTTTATTTCCTGTTTGTCATCAATCAGAAAAAGCAGAACTTTTGACTGGTACTGTATATTTCAGGATGTCCGAATTTAAGGACTATGCACAGGGTGAGTCAAGATATCAGTGAGCCTGTTCCGATGATAAGAAGGGATTTACAATGTGCAAAGTGCAGACTTTTAATTTGAGGGTATTTACATCTAAATTGGGTGAGTGGTGTAGGAATTACAGCCCTTTTTATACATAGTACATACAATTTTAAGGGCTCAAAAATAATTGGACAAATTTACGTAATCATGTTACGTCCCCAGAACTCGCTTCTCTCCCTAGTAGAGTCTGGTGTGCTGGTGATTTTCACTTTGATTGCAGGATGGGTGGCACCTGTAGGGAACCCTGAAGGAGGAACTCAGGAGAACCACTACCATCAGGGTTCCATGCTGTCCATGTTGCTTGTTTTGGTCTTTTTGTTAATAAATTAAACAATTTTTATCATCATTTATCAAATCATAGATGAAATGGTCACTTTTTAAATACTTAGTTGCATATCCTTGCATGCCATGAGTTCCTGATGTCCGTGACCTATCAATATCATCAGAGTCTGGATATCTTACTTTCAGGTTGTAAATTATGCTAAATAGAAGACATTTGTTGCCTAAATGGCTTTAAGTCATCAAGGGTCCAAGGTATCAAATGAGTAGGCCCGCACGGAATCCACGGACGCAAAACTCCGACGTATTCGAACATTGAAAGTCATAAACAACGAAATTGGCCTAAGTTAACCCTAGACAGATTTGTCTGTTGAAACGATTATCTCTCTAATCGCCATTTCTGTTACTTAGGCTACATAGGTAGCAAGCTATTTATCGGCGCTCCACCAAAAGTACGCAAAACAGTGTAGGGGAAAATTCACAGAACAAAAGATCTCCCTCCTAAAAGCATGATAAACAATCACAAGTTAAAATCAGTCTCCACCTTGATGAGCAGGCTGGTTCCTCCAAAACTCTCGACGATATATGCTAAAAGTGTATCAATATATCCATATTAAAGTATGTTATGCACCCTGTATAGTTTCAAACTGATTAACTGCTAAATTGTGTGGCGACCACGAAGAGACTCGAACCCTCAATCTTCTGATGACTTAGTTCATTCATTCACCCCTGTGTTTCCTGAGGAGTTTGCTACATTTTGCCTCCGGCGTCCAGGAGAGGAGATCAGTCATTAAAAACTTTCACTCCCTGATAAGCTGCAGCTGCTACTCTCCGCCCTGGTCTCCAGTCTCCAGGAGCTTCTCTTTCTCTTTCGTATCCCGGACGAGCCCCCAAATGTCGTGTCGAGGAAACGAAAGAGAAAGAGAAGCTCCCGGCGAACTGGAGCTCCTAGAACTGGGGCCCCTTTGAAAAGTGTTATGCGATTAGGGGCCAGAGACTTGGAAGGACAACAGTCATATCTTGCTCTGCCCAGTAGTTAGGATTCAGCACTCTCACTGTCGCGGTTCCCAGTCAGGGAACCACACCTGTTTTGACCCCCCTTCTCCACACTCCTCCTTCCCAAGACCAGCCCCACCTTTTCTGAGACGGGTGCGTGGGGGTTGGACCCAAAATGCACGACTCAGAAACAATAGTAATATAAAGACCCCTCAGGGCTTTATTCGGGACGAATCCCAGGAGAGTAGTCAACCCAAGCAAAGTCCATACACGTAGATCCAGCCAAACAAAAAATAAACAAACAAAAAGCACGGTGCCGAGGGAAGAGGCAAACTCGTAGTCGGTAGACGTGCAGGGAGGTCCGGTCGCGGGAGAGCTGTCAGCGGGGCAGATGAACAGACGGGCGGCATGCAGAGGCGTAGTCGTGGGCGAAGCGGGAGTCGAAACCATGAAACAATCAGCGAAGCAAAAGTACAAAAACGGTAGGCGAGGACGTAGTCAAAAAACAAATGATGGTCACAAAACAGAAATCAATAAACAATGGTCAGTAAACAGGCGTGGATCGTAACGTGTAATCAAACAGTAAATAATGCTCAAGAGTTGCGTGAAAAAACAGAGGCAGACAATTTCGCAGTGAACAGTTGCGCGACTGGGCTATAAATGCAGGTGTAGACAGGTGTAGACAATTAGTAAGAGCGTAGCAAGGAAATGGAAAACAGGTGCGATGGATGACAAGTTTAACAAGGAGATTAGTAATCGTTAGTAATAAACCTATCCTGCCCTAGCATTAGTAAATTAGTAAATGACATGCACGAGAAACATAAGGTAACATGAACACATGATTAGTCTTGTTAGTTTCTACCCAATCCTGATCTAGCGTTAGTAGTTTTAGTAAATAGACAAATAGAACATTAGGGGAGTGAAGGACAGAACGAGAGAGAGAGAGAGAGAGAAAAGGCGGAACGCAAGGTTTGCGGAAAAACATGTAAAAGTGTATGCATAACAACGACCAGTTAACGTAACAATAAACATAAACCAAAACATGACACAACGCGAAACTAAGACGATAACCACTAAACATAACCAGGAATATAATCGTACGAAAACATAACTAGACATGACAAGAAAATAAATCGTAATGAAACATAACTAAACAACATGACGAACCTAGACTAACATAATACATGAAGACACTACGTGACTAAGACAACATGAATAAACATAAAACATGGCGAGACAGACCTGAAACGTGACATTTTCATTTTTTAGTTTTGTATTGCCCAGCTAAGTCCCCCCCCTTTTCCTCCCCACGTCCCAGTGACTGCGTGTCACACAGAGGAGGAGTCAGTCATTTCGCTGCGGTTTCTACCCGCCGCCATTACACTCACCCTCCGCATATTTGTCTTATCAAACGGCCATTTTGCCGCCATTTTCTTAGTTCTTTTTTTTTGTTTCCACTTATCGGAGATAGTTTCTATCTCCTGTATACATTTAAGATACACCCCCGCTATTATCTTAACTGTCTTAGCTGTTTTCTTTCCCTTTTTCATTTTCATATACTGCCCGTAATACTTTTATATTATTATCTATTTATTTATTTATTTCCGCCTATTATTATCTATATTATTATATCTTTAACCTTTATTTTCCATATTATTATCTATATTAACTTATCAGCAGTCAATCATTGAACATATACAGACATACTAAACATTTGATTACTATTCTCTTCTAACATTAATAAGATTAATGTTCTATGTTCATTTGATTGGATAACAAGCAGCGTACATGTGATATATTGATTATAAGCCACTTGCATATAGATACACTTCTGGCATGAATCATGAGTTTTGGAGAAATCAGTTGTACAGTCATATCAGACACCCAACGTCCCCCCCCCCGCCAGCTGGCTGCTTTACATATGGGTTCACTGTGTAATTCTAGCACAATTTAGCAGTTAATCAGTTTGAAACTATACAGCAGGGGTCTCCAATCTTATCCAGAAAGGGCCGGTGTGTGTGCAGCTTGTTGTTTTAGCACAGGACTAAGACAGCTGATTCTACTCATCTAGGTCTTGATTAAAGACCACGATTAGTTCATTAGTATAATCAGGTGTGTTACTGCTGGGTTAAAACAAAAACCTGCACCCACGCCGGCCCTTTTAGGATAAGATTGGAGACCCCTGCTATACAGGGTACATAACATACTTCAATATGGATATATTGATACACTTTTGGCATACATCGTCGAGAGTTTTGGAGGAACCAGCCTGCTCATCAGGGTGGAGTCTGATTTTGACTTGTGATTGTTTACCATGCTTTTAGGAGGGAGATCTTTTGTTCTGTGAATTTTCCCCTACAACAGCTGATAACATTTCCGAATCCACGGTACCAGTAGTGCCTTATGGCACTCGATCTAGTGGGGCTGGCCTTGAGCAGTTTCAGCCAAATCTACTCCCACACGTATGTGGGAAGTGCTCACAAAGCAGCCCGGTGCTTAACATGCTCTTCTCCAGTCTCCATGGTGTAAGGCTGAGACCGGAACACATAGAGAGCGAGCGAGTCTGTGACACTGAACGTCAAAGTAAAGCAACCTGGCTGGAAAAGTTCTGTGCAGCAGTGTTTTGGCTTTATAAGAATTTATGTTCCTATTTTGGTTAATCATTTTTCGCTGTAAACCGTGAGGGGGAAGGGTAAAGATTATCGTTTCCTAATACGTTTGTCTGGTGTTTGAACTTGCCGTCTCTCGCTCTTTAACATAACCTAATAAATTGCCGGTGACAATTGCTGCATCTCACAATCCGGGGGTGTCACACTGCGTATGAAGATATTTTTTTGGTGTGTTAGCTTTTAAGATTTTGTCCCAGACTTTTTCTTTGTTTTCCAGTACAATCTAGGACATCTGGCCTCTGTCTCTCCAGTCCCTATCTATTTCTCTCACACTATCAATTTAGCTTTAGTGGCATGATGTAGCTACATATGCATATTGCCAAAAAATAAAAATAAATGTATTTCATCCATTTAAAGCCAAATAAACCGCTTTGAATATTAAGCTGTGCTTGCTTTCATCATGTATATGTGCTGACGCATCATGTGAATTAGTTGTAACAATAAACGTAGCATTGAACTATAGTAAAATTAGCAGTTGGCCTATATTACTACATACACTCACTGAGCACTTTATTAGGTATTTATTAGACTTATTTTCTAGACTTCTACTGCTGTATCCTACCCACCTAGACAGTGGATCATGTGTTCAGAGATGGTCTTCTGCATACCACTGTTGTAATGTGTGATTATTTGAATTACTGTCTCCTTCCTGTCAGCTTTGGCCAGTCTGGCCATTCTCCTCTGATGACTCTCATTAACAAGGTGTCTGCAGAACTACTGCTGCTGCTACTCCTTTTTGAGGCCAAGGGCTACCTGAAGGGTAGAGAGTCATGTGGGGGGCTACCTGTTGTAATTTGCTCGGTTTACCTGATGAAATGAGTATTATGCATTTAATCACCTACATGAGATGCAGCTATGTTCACTAATTACTGTTAATGATTCCTGACAAACATTATTAATAATATTTTACCAAGTGATCAAAGGAAAACATAGATATCTATTTTAAAGTGCAATTTAAATTGCACCATTTCAACATTTTAAAGTGCAACAATATCACATTTGTAACATCTGTCTCTAATTGTGACAGGTGCCTGAAACATATAACCTTCCACTGCCCTGCTCGTATAATGAAGTCACAGTGCAGTACATTACAAACTAGACAAGGAGTAAACATCTTTGGTTTCAACAGACCTCTGAGTGTTGGTTAACAGATTTACAGTTACAGTTTATTCTTGTAACATGTTTTTGTAACTTTTTTGATGGCAACATCTTATTTTTATTCAGGTAACATTTTCCTGTGTAATTACTCTGTTTATTCTGGTATTATTCTGTATTATTTTTCAGTGTAATCACAGTATTCTCAGCTCATTCTGGTATTAGTTTTCCAGTATAATTACTCTGTTTATTCACTTTTATTGGGAAACCTGGTATTGCATATTGTTCACTATAATCAGGGGTATATCTTGACACTGCAACTCTGATTGATTGTTCTAGATTTGCATCAGTAAGGCACGTTCTGTGTTTTTCTTTATCAAGTTCATATCAGAAAAGGCCGATTCACACAGATAGGTTGAACCAAAAAGACATGCAACTTTCATAGCTGCTGTGCACACACCTTTATACCTTTCTGGGTCCACAAGGCACTTAAAACTTTTCCCCTGCTGAGCGGATTTCAGTGTGCAGTAACAGTGTGCAGAAACAGGTCACCATATTCCGCTGACAGCTCCTCCAACAGAACCTTGGATGACCTGTGTTGTTTAGCTTTGGTGCGGATGCTGCTGATGATCTTCGTGACCGGAGTCATCACGTGATCAAAGCCCATCGCCTTTGCACATATCGCCTGCTGGTGAATGGTACCGTGGTAATGCATAAACGTTGGGAAATCTGGGTCACCTTTGCATTTAGCCACAAAGCCTGTGTGACAGCCCGTAATGGCGGGGGCTCCGTCTGTTGTCACAGACACCATCTTTTCTAGAGGTACATTTTTCTCCACAAAATACCCCTTCACCGCCTCGTAGATATCAACCCCCCTTGTTGTCGTCTTCAGGGGCAGTAGCGTCAGGAGTTCCTCTTTGGTGGAGAAATCGTTGAACACCATGCGTACAAACACTATCAGCTGCGCCATACTGCTGGTGTCCACCGACTCGTCGCACTGGATACTGGACCAACGACCAAGTACTCAGGTCTCGGTCCAGCTGCTCTGTCAAGTTGTCAGACATAGCTGACACTCTTCTGGTGATCGTACTTGCCCCCGTTGGACGTCGGAGAAAGCGACGATGACTTCTGGCCCATGCTTCCCGTCTTCAAACAAGGTGTCTGCAATCACTGTTGTTGCTCCCTTCAGTACATCGCCATCCGAAAAAGGTTTCTTGTGCTTTGTCACATTTAAAATGTGCAGCTTTAAACAAGGCTTCAGTTGCTGCCTGGGACCTTTTCACTGGCCGAGTCAAAAAAGATTGCTGTTTGTCCAGAGCTGACTTTTAGTCACAGGCCTTTTCTCTCCACAATGAGCTACCGGCCAGGTAGTTAGTATTGAAGTTTTTGTGGGTGGTACTGCCACCCTGTCTGCCACCAATAAAACAAAATTATAAATAGAACCTTATAGTGTGTGTTTGGGGTAGATTAGGGCAGTGGTTCCCAACCGTGGTCCTGTTTATGCTAGTTTTTGTTCCAACCAAAGTTGCAATCCTTGAATTTTAAAAGGCTGTTAGTGTTACTTTATGTGCTTTTCATGTCTAGAGTGTCACGTTTCATGTTTGTCATGTCATGTTTTATGTTTAGTTATTGTCTTAGTTACGTCATTGTCATGTCACGTATTATGTTAGTCTAGTCTCACCACGTTTTAATGTTTTTTGTCATGTAATGTTTCATGTTTAGTTCTTGTTACCATTTATTTCTTAGTCTTGCCATGTCTTGTTATATAGTTTATTGTCATAATTTCGCAAACTTGCTATGTCACGATTTATGTTGTTTCATGTTATGTTGTTCCGTTCATTGTTTAGCATACACTTTTTTGTGTCTTTCTGCAAACCTTGCATTCATGCTTTTTCTCTCTCTCCCTGTCACTCACGCTTCCCTAATTGTTTCAATTTCCCTTGTCTACTTACTAATCTACTAACGCTAGATCAGGATTGGGTAATACTAACATTCTAACCATGTGTTCATGTTACCTTACGTTTCTTGTGCATGTCATTTACTAATTTACTAACGCTAGGGCAGGATAGGTTTATTACTAACGATTACTAATTACCTTGTTAACTTGTCAATCCTCCACACCTGATTTCCATTGTCATGCTGCTCTCAAGCTAATTGTCTACACCTGTCTACACCTGCATATAAAGCTCAGTTTCATGTCATGTTTTTGCAAAATTGTTGCCTCCTGTTCGTCAGTGCAGCTCTTTAGTGGTGGTGTCAAGCCATTTGTCTACCCGTTACGATCCAAGCCTGTTTATTGACCAAAGATTATTGACTTCTGTTTTATTGACCATTGCCTGCCTGTACCATGACTTTGCCTGCTGTCTTAGTGCTTTTACCCCGCGGAGCAGACTTTGGTCTTGACTCTTGCGCCGTCATCGACCCTGAGCCTGTCTACCGTCCGCCTGTACTTCTGCCCCTCTGACAGCTTTCCTGGCTACCGGACCTTTTGCATGGTGTACCGATTACGAGACCGCCTTCTCCCTTGGTACTGCACTTTGGTTTTGGCTGGATATTACGTGTATGAACATTGCTTGTTTTTTGACTACGCTCTCTGGATATTCCCCAAATAAAGCCCTGACGGGACTTTATTTCACCCGTTTCTGAGTTGTGCATTTTGGGTCCAACCCCCCACGCATTATTTACCCGCTGAAGACATATGTCAGTAATAGCAATGAGTGGCATATGAATTCTTTGCTGTGCTTATTGTGCAATATTGCAAACAATTACATAAGAAGGGTAACACAATGAACTGATCAAATTCGGAGAATGAATAGGCTCCTAATTAAGATGTTCAACACTTGTTTCAGTCTGATCATATTTTTCCTTAAACCTATTAAAACAATGCATATTTGGCTCTCCCAAATTATTACTGTTAGTGGCTGTGTGTCCACACTTTCACCAGTTAGTAGCCCATTGATTCATCCTAGTTTTTAATTTGATCAATTAAACACTGCTGTTAACTCTTTAAGTAATTGTTTGGAATATAGCATAATGAGCACAACATGGACATCAAATTGTTATCCTTCATGGAGTGCTTGGATATTTCTTACGTGATGTGGCTTAAGAATGAAATGAAAATCAGCTTGAATGAAAATATTTTCTGTGGCCAAATTTGATCAGAACACGTTGATTAATGTAGTGAATGACGGCAGTACAGTTCTCGAGTGAAAATTTACACTGCAGATTGTCCTCTGGAAACCCTGCAGGAAACCCCAAAAAAGTCACCAGATTCTGTCTGGGCCTACCAATGAGCCTCAAACCATCATGCTGTTAGATATCCAGCAGATATGCATGGATCCCTTCAAGGGTTGTTTCTCCTGAATTATTTTTCCATTGGGTTCAGTTCAATTATTGAGTGTATAATAATAGCGACTATTCTTGTTGAAATATATTCCACCACATGATTCTGTAAACAATACAAAGTGTTGGGCTAGTCTATATAGCCTATGTTTAATTAATTCCACCACCTGTTATGACGCTGCAAGGGTTTTTACGTAATTGAGTTGATTTTAGTCTTTTCGTGGTGGTTCATAATATGAACATATTGTTAATGGTTTTTACTTTACATTTATTTTATTTATCTGTTATGAGATGGGGCGGCACGGATGGTGCAGTGGGTAGCACTGCCGCCTCACAGCAAGGAGGTCCTGGGTTCGAATCCCCGTCGGCTGGGGCCTCTCTGTGCGGAGTTTGCATGTTCTCCCCGTGTCTGCGTGGGTTTCCTCTGGGTACTCCAGTTTCCTCCCACAGTCCAAAGACATGCAGGATAGGCTGATTGGAGAGTCTAAATTGCCCATAAGTTTGAGTGTGTGAGTGAATGGTGTGTGTGCCCTGCGATGGACTGGCGACCTGTCCAGGGTGTATTCCTGCCTTTCGCCCAATGTATGCTGGGATAGGCTCCAGCCCCCCTGCGACCCTGTTCAGGATAAGCAGGTTAAGATAATGGATGGATGGATGGATGTTATGAGATGCCAGTCAAATGTCCAGAGAGAAAGAAACAATGTCTCAGGCCCATTCCAAGTTCTTGATGCATTTATAACACAGACCAAGGAGATATTTGCTGATGTGAGGGAAATGGCATCAAACTATCAAGCCCTTAACCCCAAGTATTTCTTTGCCTCAGATTCAAAAGAACATCAAAACATATAAACAAGCTAGCAGCTTATTATGGTGATGATGTCTGTGCGTCAGATGTGCATGATGAATACTGCTCCTTTCGGGACATATATAATAGGTTATTTGAGGAGCAAAATGCTGAGTTGGTGACTGGTCAGGTTTTAGCCTTCCTTGTTGCTAATGACATGAATAGAGCATTCCCAAACCTATCAACACTGTATTGCATTTATCTCACAATTCCTGTAAGCAGTGCACAAGCAGAGTGCTCTTTCAGCAGACTAAAGCTATTGAAAACATACCTGCGCTCAACAATGGTCATCTTTCACAGTCTTTATCGAGAGAAGAGTGGCAAAGAATATTGATCTGGAAAAAGTTACAGACAATTTAGCAAGAATGAAATATAGAAAGCTGGCATTGTAGGCCTGATGCACGTATGATAAGCTGTGGTGGATGTTAAATTAAAGTAGAGATGTGCATTTCCGGCAAAGTGATCCAAGTGTGATTGCGAAAGGGGTGACTATAGTCTTCTTTTTTCAAAAATGGTATTACTCCAAACAACTTCCACCGTATTAACACATTTGCAGACTACATTTGAGGGTCTGGGAAAAAATAATAATTTAAGGACCTCGCGTGTCAAATGTGCTGCGACCAAAACGAAGATAGCAACTATCTTGCATGCACATCTGCCGGAATGTAATAAACAGGTTGGGACTTCTCACGGAAAGAAGTGTGATTCAAAATCACTCGCTGTCCTCTCTCTACGAGCACCTGGCGGTCGAGCTGCACGTTCACGCCTGTTTTCCGTTCTGGTTCCTCAGTGGTGGAATGACTTGCCTACCACTGTCAGGACAGCAGAATCCTTCCCCCTATTTCGACGCAGACTAAAAACACACCTTTTCAAACTCTACCTTAGTCCTCCCTCCTGATTTCCCCTGCCCCCCTTTCTGATATCCCTATCCCTCTTGTCTAACCCCCCCAAAAAAAGAAAATTGCACTTATGATGACTATATGTTTAGAAAAGCATTTCATGTGTATTTTCCTAGTTATGGATGTGATGCTTTGACTTGTGGAAGAACCTACGCATTTGTAAATCGCTTTGGAATAAAAGCGTCTGCTAAATGACTAAAATGTAAATGTAAATGTCCTGCTTGCATATCGATCTTAAAGAAAAATAGTGCAACCCTTGATCAGGCCTCACAGCAAGGAGATGCTGGGTTCGAATCCCTGTCGGCCGGGGCCTCTTTGTGTGGAGTTTGCATGTTCTCCCCGTGTCTGCATGGGTTTCCTCTGGGTACTCCGGGTTCCTCCCTCAGTCCAAAGACATGCAGGTTAGGCTGATTGGAGAGTCTAAATTGCCCATAGGTATGAGTGTGTGAGTGAATGGTGTGTGTGCCTTGCGATGGACTGGCGACCTGTCCAGGGTGTATTCCTGCCTTTCACCCAATGTATGCTGGGATAGGCTCCAGCCCCCCTGCGACCCTGTTCAGGATAAGCAATGATAATGAATAATGAATTGATAATTAATTAATTAATTTGAGCCCTTGATAAGGCTCCAGATCAAAATCCCATTACATGGCCGTTTTACTGAAAACGCAGCTGCTGGTGTGAACTATGTTGGCAATGAAAATGTACGGGTGCCAACCTGAAGAAGTTTGTTTTCACGTTACTGTACCTTACACTCGTGGTTCTCTAGCTTGCATAGCTTTTCAAGATCAACCATTTGAAATGAAAGATTGCTACAACTTCTCAGTCAACAAAATAAGAAAATATGCGCTTTTGGTGTGCTGATTAACTGTGACACAAACATCATACTGAAACGCGTAATTTGGCCAACACAACAGTTTAGCTAAGTTACATCAACGCAACCATGAACAGCAGTGGGATCATCTCCAGTGCTGGTAAACTGGCTTACCTTTCCGTTTTCAAATGTCTGTTGAAATTTGACGTGGTTGCTCCCGCATCTTTTATTTAAATTCTCAACATTTTGCTAGTTGCAATCATTTTGTTTTACTCGATGACCTGAATTATTTAAATAATTTTAAAAAAGGCCACACAATGCGGAACTGTAGGCTAATCTTAGTGAGCTATGCTGCAAGAAATACAGTGTAGGGTGTTGCTATGGTTGCTACTAAAAGGGACAGTGTGGCACGTAAAACGACGTTGGGTGTGTTTCAATTAAGGAATGTCTTTCATATAAATAATTGAAAAATAATCATTGGCTCTGACATTATTCACTTCGTCATTTTCATAATGCAGACTTTTTGACAATTTATTTATTTTGACACTTATTGTTCACGAGTCCTTATTGAAGAGTCCGAGTCGAGTCTCAAATCATTTTTGGTCTGAGTCGAGTCTGGAGTCCGTGTATGTGCGACTGGAGTCACTGACTCGAGTCCCCATCTCTGCTGTCACCTTCCTGTTACCTTTGACCAGTCTGGCCATTCTCCTCTGATGTCTCTCATTAACAAGGCGTTTCTATCTGCAGAACTGCTGCTCACTGGATTACTTTTTTTTTCCCCCATCATTCTTTGCAAATGCTAGATATTAGTGTGTGTGAAAATCCTAGGGGATCATCAGTTTCTGAGATACTCAAACCACTCTGTCTGCCACCAACAATCATTCCACGGTCAAAGTCACTTTTATCAGGCTTTTTCCCCATTCTGATGGTTGATGTGAACATTAGCTGAAGCTCCTTAATGCTGTTTTGTTGCTACCCTCAAGAGGAGCTGCCATTTGTTCAGCAGGTATACAACTTCGGCATGATGGTTTTTGGTCTGTAAGGTTCCATGTGTCCCATCTTAGTTAATTTGTGAGATAAAATTGAAGAATGCAATGCATAATTAGTTATAGAATTAGAATAACAATCATAAGTGCACCTTTTGGCTCATATTACCCCACCCTCACCATTCAATAAAACTCATCATCCAGCCATTTCGAGTTACATTACATTAATGGCATTTGGCAGACGCTCTAATCCAGAGCGACGTACAACAAAGTGCAAAGTGCATACCCATAACCAGGGATAAATGTGGTGAAAAATCCTAGAGGAAAGTACAATTTCAACTGCTACCTGCACAACGAAGATAAGGACCAGGGCCTATTTGATCATCTGAATGTTTTTTTGTTTTTTTTATCGAAGTACCGTGTAACCCTCATTAGTTTCACCTACTTAAAGTGAATAGTCCCTCACTTTAGCACTAGTATTAGTGGTTGGGTATTTGTAGACACTCCCTAAGACCCTCCTCATGAGGAGAAACTATCTTTTTTTTTTTCTTTTCCCCAGACTGACACCATCCACCCAGATACAGAGACATAGCTGCCAACTCTCACGCTTTCGGCGTGAGACACACGCATTTGCATGTGCGTGTGAAAACAGGAAAATGCGTGTGTCTCACGCCGAAAGCGTGAGAGTTGGCAGCTATGCAGAGATTAGACTGAGACATTTGATACGATGTTTGACAAATAGCTTATAATCACTTAGGTTAATACAACACAGAACTCATAGAGTAAAGTAGAAGTTAACTGACATCTTGAACATTTATAAGAAGAGCTGTTTTGGTTTATTTTGAACTTATCCTGGTGAGTTGAAAGTTGAAACGTGGACACTTAGCTAATTTGTTCACGACAGATTACATGTTGAACAAAATTAATTGCAATGTAAACCAGTCAACATAGGCTGACTACTAGAAGCGTGATGTGTCACTGTCATGGAAATTGCAAACCTCATGTGGTGTTATACGCTCATGTAAGCTAGCTGTGTTAGCTACATGGCTATGGTGCTATCGCAGAATAAGCTAGGATACGTATTTGAATGAAGAAAAGTAATACCTGTGTCTTTTGGTATACACATTTGCTGTATGTTCATGTTAAGATGTAATGATGTGGGGAATTACTTATTTGTACCAAACGTCGCTGACCCGCTTAGTTCTAAAATGTAGTTTTGCTAATCGTTGTACGGCGTGTGTGCAGGCTGGTTCCCCCCCTGAGTGCAGTGCATCGAAGTGTATTCGAAGTGTCGTCCGTCTACTATTAGCCTGCCTTCGTTCGATGGACTGAGAGGTTTCCCTCGAGAGTAGGACGTCATCCCATGGACTGATTCCCCCCCCCCCACAAGATTGTGGTAGGACGGGACATGTTTTAATCGGGACTGTATGATCAGAACTTTCGTATTGAAACACGCAAAACTTTCCCCCTTACTACTCATCTCGGATCGAGCTGTTTTTTTTCCATTTTTCTTAAATGAGATCTTATATCAAAAAGACATTTATATATATATTTTTGGGGTTGTTGGATCCAACATAGGGTGATTTATATGATCTGAATTGATGTTCATTATATGTGTGCTACAAGATAAGGTTGAACTTTATGATCTGTATTGCTATTTCACATTATACACCACACGTTCTACTAATGGTATTCTGAGATTCACATTGATATTTCATATTGTACACCACACGTTCTACTCGTGGTACTCTGAGATTCACATTGATTTTTCATATACAACATACATACATGTTCATGTTCATATTCAACATTTTTTTTTTCTAATACACTGATTTGATGTGTCAATACTGTTAATACAATCTTATCTTTGACACATGAGCTGATTGGTCTGCTGTTGTTATTGTGGGTTTGGGTGAAATTCTTAATATTATTAAGCACTACTGCAATCCTGTACGAATCTTAGATAAGATACCGCTTGAGTGAATCCAGTGAGAGATATTATAAACTTTACTTGATACTAGTGCCTGCCCAGAGCATGTCTGGGAAACACAGTTACAACCGCAACACACAAATGCTCATACTAACAGTTCATCCTCATATTGTAGCTTTCTAAAGCACAAACGCAAGTGATATATTTGTTTAACTTGTCTATTATAGTTCAGACACAATAATCATGTCTCCTCAACAGACTCTTCCGAAGTATGTTTTTGTCTTTCATTTCCTAGAAACAAGGGTTGGCTCAACTTCCCCACTGGCTCAAATCCCCCCCGATGATCTACTTCTGTTATGCAATACTTGTTCAGCACGACAACAACAATAACAATAATAACAACAACACCAACAATAATAATAATAATAATGAATTAAATAATTATAAATTATAAATAATAAAGAGGTTCAGCTGTTTTTCAGTATCATAAGGAGGAAAATATGATCAAAGTGACTTTCACCGTGGAATGATTGTTGGTGTTGAGTATCTCAGAAACGGCTGATCTCCTGGGATTTTCAGGCACAACAGTCTCTAGAAGTTGCAGAGAATGGTATGAAAAACAAACAAACATCCAATGAGCGGAAGTTCTGTGGGCATTGTTAATGAGAGGTCAGAGAAGGGCCAGACTGTTTGAAGTTGACAGGAAGGTACCAGTAACACAAATAAACACGATTACAACAGTGGAATGCAGAAGAGCATATCTGAACACACAACGCGTCAAACCCGTAGGTGGATAGGCTGCGGCAGCAGGAAGTCGAATAAATACCTAATAAAGTGCTCAGTGAGTGTAGATACAGTAATTGAAGTAATATTAAGAATAGAGAAGAATAACCATGAAGAGCATGTCTGTTAACGCAGGCCTATTAATATAAATTAATACAGGAGGCAGAAAATGAAAAGACCATCCTCTCGGTAATTCGAACAGAATAGTATTATCTCTCTGGGTAGCTCTGTCTTGCCTTATACTACTGTAGCTGACTGGACATTTGATAAAGCTAACGTCGCCTTACTTGTAAGGTATTTTTCGGGGCCTGGCGTTGACATGATTGGGACCTGGAAGCTTGGTGGTTCAAGCCGCAGTGTAGCCACAACAAAGACCACACAGGGACACTACGACAACCCTCTGACTGCCAGACGAGGCTCCACAATGTTCCAGTGGGGATTGTCCCCTGCTTAGTCGAATCAAATGTAAGTCGCTTTGGATAAAAGCATCAGATAAATAACAAATTCCTATTATAAGGCATGAAGTACTACCTTTGGGGTGCAAGGTTGTAAAGTGCAGCCTAGACAGTGCATTTCCAAAGGGATAGACCAATAGTCTGGAAGGTTTATTTGTAAAAAGGCTGCTACGAATCCAGATAGTTGTGTCACCCTACAGTACATATAACTATTATGAACAAATTCAAATACCGTCCCTAGTTTGGACATTTTTATTGAGAAAGGAGGCCATTGTACAGAAACAAAAAATCGCAAATATGTACACACGCTACAGACACCATTTTTTTGAGACAAACAAACACAAACACACACTTATACACATTAGGGGAACTGGTGCGCACCAGAATCAACAAAGGATTCTTAGTGCTGTATGTCCTGGGCGACCTTAATGGAGGGAAAGTACGGTGCCGTCATACGGCATTGTGGGTCATATGAGCCTGCTGCTCTGGCTGTTGTGAAATAGAAGTTTCCCATTTTGCATTCATATGGGGAACACTGTTTAGCCCTATGTTTGGTTAGCTCGCTAGCAATGAGTAAAGCCGGTGCCTGTTCCTAAAACGGTATGTTGGATACTACCAGGACTGCTGAAAATACAACTACTAAAAATAAGGAAAATGCACATCTCTGTGCCAGAAAGAACAGGGAATAGAAGTCCAAATGATCAGAAACTGAAACACAGAAACACACCTGCGCTGACAGGAACAACTCACAATTTTATTTATCTTCCATTTCAGACATTTTGATGTTGAAATAAAAAGCAGAAGTATCAAAGTGTGGCTGAGAGATGTGGTGTGGTCTAAGCATTATGCGGTCACACATACAGACACGCACCCAGAAGTATGACGTTTTGCAACACAGATACAGCGTGGCCTAAGCATTATGTGGACCGACACAAATACGATGAGAACCTTAGATTACAGCTTCTAACTGCTGGTTAAATATACAGCATTACTGTACCCATGTAATCTAAGCTTTGCAGCCAATAACTAGTGTTTCTGTCTAGTCTGTTGTGGTGGAGAAACGTATCTGATATATTATACAGTAGACATGTCCCAATAAATAATTGTATTCTCTCAACTTGCCACCTAATCATCCCAATCTCATGGCAAAAAATGTGTCACCTCCACCACAACTGATGTGTGGTGAGCATTCTGGCACAAAATGGCTGCCATTGCATCACCCAGTTGGGTGCTACATATTGATGGTGGTTGAGATGAGTTCCCCTCTCGTCACTGTGCCACTTTGAGGCTCTGTCTAGTGAGAAAAGCGCGATATAAATACAAGGAATTAATGAAAAATGATGATGATGTTGATTATGTTGTGATTTTTCCATATTACACACATTATCTTTCAGTGTTCCTTTGATGTTTGGGTATATAGAGGGAGAAGTGGTTTGGTTCTCAAGAGATTAATTTCAATGACCTCCTATGCAACACTTAAGCATGCAACTGCCTTCCTAATTCAACCATTTTTCAGTATTTCCTTTTATTCACTGGTAGAACTGTAATGTCACAATTCTGGTTTACAAACATGACCATTTCAACGAAACTATTCTTGCAGAGCTCAGCTACTGCACTGACACATTGTGGTTTTAAGGTTAGTGGCACACACATTGATATTCTTTTAGATACACTCCAAAATATCTTACCTGTACTCTATTGCCGCTTCGAGATGAGCAGATGTATCTTTGGAAGGCTATTCATGGGCTAAAGGCAATCCTGATGAAAAAACAGCTCAAGCTAGGTGTGTGGTATTGCTGCGGACCGTCCACTAGATACGGTAAAGTGTAATTTCGTTATTGCTAATTTGAACAATCTGAGGTTAGGGCTTGAGCCAGTCTGTTTGTTGTATTGCTGTTTGTTGTATTGTTAATCACTCATACTGGTTGCATACCTGTAGAGTGATTGAACGTTTGTTTGAAATTGCTGAGTTTGTCAGGAGTTTGTCAGGAGATTAGCGCTGATTTGATACTGCTTGTGAGCGATTTGTAGGTGCTTTAAATAGGCGTCTTCAGAGCGACGCCAGCGTCGCTCCGTCCCAGTTTGCTATGCTGTTATGTTTCACCCCATCCCAGTGTGCTCTCTCCCCCGAAGACACCCCCTGCGACGTGGGCCTCCACGGCGTCGGAACCCCTCCAACCTCAGCTACCCCCTGCTCACCCCCTGTAAGGACTTTGCTGTCACAGGGGGACTATGGAACTGCCAGTCTGCCACTCGGAAGGCTGACTTCATCCCTGCGTATGCCTCCCTCCAGTCCCTACAATTCCTTGCCCTAACTGAGACCTGGATCACACCTGACAACACCGCCACTCCCGCTGCCCTCTCATCCTCCTTCTCCTTCTCGCACACTCCCCGGCCTTCTGGCCGTGGCGGTGGTGCTGGTCTTTTAATTTCCCCCTCGTGGAAATTCTCTGTTCTCCCCCTCTCTGACCTGTCCATATCCACTTTTGAATTCCATTCTGTTGCAGTATCCTACCCTACTAACCTTTTTATTGCAGTTATCTATCGCCCTCCAGGGCCCCTGGGAAGCTTCCTTGATGAGCTAGACACCCTTCTCAGCTCCTTCCCTGAGGATGACACCCCGCTGATTCTCCTTGGAGACTTCAACATCCACCTTGAAGCCTCCCAGGCTGCTGCCTTCCTACCGCTACTCCACTCCTTCGGCCTCTCCCTGCAACACTCTCCTCCAACCCACAAGGCGGGCAATGTCCTAGACCTTGTCTTTGTGAGGAACTGCTCATGCTCCGATTTCACGGTTACCCCTCTGCATACATCTGATCACCACTTCATCTCATTCTCCCTCCCTCTTCCTCCCCATCCTCCTCCCCCTCCTCCCACCTACCCTTCCTCAGCCCGCCGTAACCTCCGCTCCCTCTCACCCTCTTCCTTTGCCACCACTGTCACCGCCTCACTCCCGTCTCTCGAATCCTTCTCCAAACTCCCCGCTGACTCTGCATCTGCCGCCCTTCTTTCATCTCTCTCCTCTGCTTTTGACTCCCTCTGTCCCCCTGTCTCAAAGCCGCCTCGCACATCCCCCGTCCCCTTGGATATCTGACACCCTCCGTACCTCCAGGGCCAGCCTCCGCGCAGTGGAGAGGAAGTGGGGGAAATCCAGAGACACTTCAGACCTCACAACTCACCAGTCTCTCCTGGCGGCATTCTCTTCCGCTGTCACTGCCGCCAAAGCTAAATACTATCAAACACAAATTCAGAACTCCGGTTCTAACCCCCGGAAACTTTTCTCTATTTTCTCCTCTCTCCTCAACGCACCGGCTCCTCCTCCTCAGTCCTCCTTCGCTGCTGATGACTTTGCTGATTTCTTCGATGAGAAGGTCACAGTCATCCGCAGATCCTTTACAACCACCGCCCCCCTCACTGTGCCCTTCCCCCCCCCTAGGCCCATCCCTTCCTTTTCCACTTTCTCCCCCCTTACAGACTCTGATGTTTCTCAACTCCTGCTCTCCCACCGCCCCACAACCTGTGCCCTTGACCCTATCCCCTCTTCTCTTCTCCAAACTATCACACCTGACATTCTCCCATTTGTCACCTCCCTTGTCAACTCCTCCCTGTCTTCCGGCTGTTTTCCGGCATCTTCCAAGAGGGCCCACATCACTCCGCTGCTAAAAAAGCCTACTCTGGATCCCTCCATCATCCAGAACTACCGCCCAGTATCTCTTCTTCCTTTCCTTTCTAAAACTATAGAACGAGCCGCTTCTACTCAACTTTCTTCTTTCTTTTCTAACAACAACCTGCTAGACCCCCATCAGTCTGGCTTCAGATCCGGCCACTCGACAGAGACTGCGCTCCTCTCCGTCAGTGAGTCACTCCATGCCGCACGAGCGGCCTCCCTCTCCTCTGTCCTCATTCTTCTAGATCTCTCTGCTGCCTTCGACACTGTGGATCACTCCATCCTCCTGTCTGCCCTGTCAACAACGGGCATCTGTGGCACAGCCCTGGACTGGATTGAGTCCTACCTCTCTGGTCGCTCCTTCCAGGTTGCCTGGGCTGGTTCGGTATCGACACCTCGGCCCCTCGCCACAGGAGTTCCCCAGGGCTCAGTCCTAGGCCCGCTTCTTTTTTCTCTTTACACTCGCTCCCTTGGCCCTGTGATCACTGCACATGGGCTATCCTATCACTGCTACGCGGACGATACCCAACTCTTTGTCTCGTTCCCGCCATCTGATACGCAGGTTTCAGCCCGTATCTCTGCTTGCCTGAGGGACATCCAGAGCTGGATGGACAACCACCATCTAAAGCTCAACCCAGGCAAGACTGAAATGATATTCATCCCTGCTAATACCTCTCCCCATCTGGATCTCTCCATTTCCCTCGGGGATACCACACTCACGCCGTCACCCAGTGCAAGGAACCTCGGCGTGGTGATGGACAGCAGACTGTCCCTTTCCGAGAACATTGCGGCGGTGACCCGGTCTTGCAGGTTCTTCCTATACAACATACGGAGAATCCGCCCCTTTCTCACCCCCTACTCGACCCAGCTCCTGGTCCAAGCGATGGTTCTGTCCCGCCTGGACTACTGCAATTCCCTCTTGGCTGGCCTCCCAGCATCCGCCATCAGACCCCTCCAACTTATCCAGAATGCAGCAGCTCGTCTGGTCTTCAACCTTCCAAAATACTCGCACGTCACCCCCCTGCTTACTACCCTCCACTGGCTGCCTGTCATGGCTCGCATCAAATTCAAAACATTGGTGCTAGCCTTCCAAGCAGTTAAGGGGTCTTCCCCAGCTTATCTACAAAAAATCATCAGACCCTACACCCCTGCCAGACCTCTTCGTTCAGCCTCCACAGGCCGCTTGGCACCTCCCCCTCTCCGAACCTCCACCTCACGCTCACGACTGCTGTCTGTTCTGGCTCCACGATGGTGGAACGAACTCCCCGTTGAGGTCAGAACTGTAGAATCTCTCCCCACCTTCAAACGCAAGCTGAAGGCACACCTCTTCAAGCAGCACCTCTCCCCATCCCTCCCTACCTCCCTGTGAACCTTAATTGTTGTCTCTGTGACTTGCTTTGTGTATCGGTATTTTTTAGTTGGCTAGGTAAGCAGTGTTTTGATAGTTAACTTTGGTCACTTTTGCTCTGTTTGTTTGTTTCTTGTTTAAAAAAAAAAAAAAAAAAAAAAAAAAAAAATTGGCCCTCGTCCTTATCTTTGTTGTACAGGTAGCAGTTCAAATTGTACTTCCCTCTAGGGTCTTTCAGCGAACTTATCCCTGGTTATGGATATGCACTTTGTTGTACATCACTCTGGATAAGAGCGTCTGCCAAATGCCAATAATGTAATTTAATGTAGATGCCGACATAGATACTTTCCGCCGGAGGTACAGTGTTCATGGCCTATCTTTCTGTAACGGGCTTGCGATATGTTGTAAGATGTTAACGGTGGATCGAACAGCGTGTTAGTGTCAGAGTTAGACTCCATCTGATAACCGTGCATTTCACAAGACAGGTTCACTCAGGCTAGGAACAGACGGACTCGGCAAGAGGACAGGGTCACACAGGGCGTGGAAGAAATCTATAACGTACAGCCCTTTGTCATATTTTATACATTATGCTGATGCAGAGAGAAAGCGGGACACGAGTGGCTCTGATCTTTAGACTGTAATCTGCTTCTGTAAATATGATTCAAGAGTGGGACATCGATAGGACTTTTTTTAAGACAATATATTCAGAGATTCATCATCCTGCTCAAATAGATGTTATTTTTTTCTAGTTTTTAAAAGAATGGGTTTTTTTCCCCAGGAGTATATTTGATTGGTTTTCTGGTTTTGGGAAATGGCGCTCTGGTCTCTCAGAAGAGCGAAACCTTCTTCAGGTTGTTGTGTTTCCGTAATGACAGCAGGTCAAACTCCACGATTGACATTCCAAACAGCTGCTGGAAAAACTCTGGCTCCAGGTGCCTCTGGAGAAAGGGAAGTGGGAAGACTTGTTCAAATCTAATACTTTTAAGAGTCAAGGTCCATCCACACCAAGAACCACTACATTACATGACATAACAGGCATGTAGCAGATGCTCTTATCCAGAGCGACGTACAACAAAGTGCAAATCAAACCCAGGGACAAGTGCGATGAGGACCCTAGAGGAAAGTACAGTTCCGAGTCCCAGCGTGATCACAAAGATAAAACTTGAACCCTTGAAGAGTACAACAACTTACCAACTAGCATACCACGGTTGGCAGCTAGAATACCCGAAGTACAAAAATAACTGTTTACAATCTATGGCATACACAATAACCATAGCTATAACGACAAAGATGTGAGCGCCCACACTGGGCGTTTTTCTCCAACTGCAGTGAGGACAGCCAATCGAGATCCAACCGAATTTACAGAGCGTCGCGTTCAAAATGGCAGATGACTCAGCTGAGAGACTTCACAGAAAGTTATCGTTCGTCACTGTGGATACTGCTTAGTCGAATCAAATGTAAGTAGCTTTGGATAAAAGCATCAGATAAATAACTAATTCCTATTATAAGGCATGAAGTACTACCTTTGGGGTGCAAGGTTGTAAAGTGCAGCCTGGACAGTGCATTTCCAAAGGGATAGACCAATAGTCTGGAAGGTTTATTTGTAAAAAGGCTGCTACGAATCCAGATAGTTGTGTCACCCTACAGTACATATAACTATTATGAACAAATTCAAATACCGTCCCTAGTTTGGACATTTTTATTGAGAAAGGAGGCCATTGTACAGAAACAAAAAATCGCAAATATGTACACACACTACAGACACCATTTTTTTGAGACAAACAAACACAAACACACACTTATACACATTAGGAGAGCTGGTGCGCACCAGAATCAACAAAGGATTCTTAGTGCTGTATGTCCTGGGCGACCTTAATGGAGGGAAAGTACGGTGCCGTCATACGGCATTGTGTGTCATATGAGCCTGCTGCTCTGGCTGTTGTGAAATAGAAGTTTCCCATTTTCCATTCATATGGGGAACACTGTTTAGCCCTATGTTTGGTTAGCTCGCTAGCAATGAGTAACGCCGGTGCCTGTTCCTAAAACGGTATGTTGGATACTACCAGGACTGCTGAAAATACAACTACAAAAAATAACAAAAGGAAAATGCACATCTCTGTGCCAGAAAGAACAGGGAATAGAAGTCAAAATGATCAGAAACTGAAACACAGAAACACACCTGCGCTGACAGGAACAACTCACAATTTTATTTATCTTCCATTTCAGACATTTTGATGTTGAAATAAAAAGCAGAAGTATCAAAGTGTGGCTGAGAGATGTGGTGTGGTCTAAGCATTATGCGGTCACACATACAGACACGCACCCAGAAGTATGACGTTTTGCAACACAGATACAGCGTGGCCTAAGCATTATGTGGACCGACACAAATACGATGAGAACCTTAGATTACAGCTTCTAACTGCTGGTTAAATATACAGCATTACTGTACCCATGTAATCTAAGCTTTGCAGCCAATAACTAGTGTTTCTGTCTAGTCTGTTGTGGTGGAGAAACGTATCTGATATATTATACAGTAGACATTTCCCACTAAATAATTGTATTCTCTCAACTTGCCACCTAATCATCCCAATCTCATGGCAAAAAATGTCACCTCCACCACAGCTGATGTGTGGTGAGCATTCTGGCACAAAATGGCTGCCATTGCATCACCCAGTTGGGTGCTACATATTGATGGTGGTTGAGATGAGTTCCCCCCCTCGTCACTGTGCCACTTTGAGGCTCTGTCTAGTGAGAAAAGCGCGATATAAATACAAGGAATTAATGAAAAATGATAGTATGTTCATTATGTTGTGATTTTGCCATATTACACACATTATTTTTCAGTGTTCCTTTGATGTTTGGGTATATAGAGGGAGAAGTGGTTTGGTTCTCAAGAGATTAATTTCAATGACCTCCTATGCAACACTTAAGCATGCAACTGCCTTCCTAATTCAACCATTTTTCAGTATTTCCTTTTATTCACTGGTAGAACTGTAATGTCACAATTCTGGTTTACAAACATGACCATTTCAACTAAACTATTCTTGCAGAGCTCAGCTACTGCAGTGACACATTGTGGTTTTAAGGTTAGTGGCACACACATTGATATTCTTTTAGATACACTCCGAAATATCTTACCTGTACTCTATTGCCGCTTCGAGATGAGCAGATGTATCTTTGGAAGGCTATTCATGGGCTAAAGGCAATCCTGATGAAAAAAACAGCTCAAGCTAGGTTTTTAAATAACTGGTAGCTGGCTGACCAGTTCAGACCAGCTCCCAACTCAACATGGTTTAGCTGGTTGACCAGTTTAGACCAGCTCCCAGCTTGACATGGATTAGCTGGTTGGTCAGTTCAGACCAGCTCCCAACTTGACATGCTTTCACCAGCTCAAGCTATGTTTTGAAACAGCTTGTAGCTGGTTGACCAGCTACCAGCTCAGACAAGCTACTAGCACTAGCTCGTTGACCAGCTCATTCCCAGCAAGACCAGCTTTATGACCATCTTGGCCATGCTGGTTGACCAGCTCAATAAACCTTTGAAGCTACTCTAAAAAACGGTTCCAAAAGGAACCCTGTGATTCCATAGAAGAACTATATTTAGGTAAAAGGGTTCTTTCTCGGGCAAATGGTTCTTTGTATGTGAGTTTTCACACTTCACATCTATGACAGAGGGTTACACAAATAACTAAAAAGGGGTTCCCTATGGGATTAAGCCATTTTTTGAGTGTAGGCTATAGATTATTATTTTTGGGGGGGTTAGGTAGTAAGGGCCTGCAGCTGCAGTGGGTCAGTCACATTTATTTCCTTTTTTCCTGTTATAGTCAGACTAGACTGAGTTGTAACAGGATCATATATAGTAAGAGGGTTCATGTAAGAACTTCAAGGTATTAATTGAAGTTAACTGTGGCAATACTCCTGCTGCATTGGGGAAGGGAAACCAGTGGTCACTCTTTGAATTACTACATTTCAGGAGATTGAAACTGAACTGAACTGAACTGAAAATGTGATTGTTAGCACAGCCGAAGTGACACACCAGACCTGCTGATCGTGAGAGCCAATAAGCACGCAGAGGGATGATCCATCTTCACCTGAAGGACAGGGAAACGTCACGCTCTTCTGTTGCAGTAACTTGGGCTGTGTTCGAAAGCGCATACTAGCATACTAGCATACTATTCCTTCTAAATTTCTGCCTGATTTTCATTTAAATGTAGTACGAATAGTACGCTAAGTATGTGGTTTCGTACACAGCCTTGGTTTGCGGGAAAACCACAAATTGTGTTCATATTCTGAAACGATAATGTGTTCAAAATACTGTTCTCAGTTCCTTTATTTTATTTTTGCAAAACACAAGTACACAATTTTGTGGATGTAGCTGTGACTAAGCGTAGAGTAGATGCCGACATAGATACTTTCCGCCGGAGGTACACAGTGTTCATGGCCTATCTTTCCGTAACGGGCTTGCGATACGTTGTAAGATGTTAACGGTGGATCGAACAGCGTGTTAGTGTCAGAGTTAGACTCCATCTGATAACCGTGTATTTCACAAGACAGGTTCACTCAGGCTAGGAACAGACGGACTCGGCAAGAGGACAGGGTCACACAGGGCGTGGAAGCAATCTATAACGTACAGCCCTTTGTCATATTTTATACATTATGCTGATGCAGAGAGAGAAAGCGGGACACGAGTGGCTCTGATCTTTAGACCGTAATCTGCTTCTGTAAATATGATTCAAGAGTGGGACATCGATAGGACTTTTTTTAAGACAATATATTCAGGATTATATTCGCATAATCTCTACGATTCTGAGATTCATCATCCTGCTCAAATAGATGTTATTTGTTTCTCGTTTTTAAAAGAATGGGTTTTTTTCCCCAGGAGTGTATTTCATTGGTTTTCTGGGTTTGGGGAAATGGCGCTCTGGTCTCTCAGAAGAGCGAAACCTTCTTCTTCAGGTTGTTGCGTTTCCATAGTGACAGCCGGTCAAACTCCACGATTGACATTCCAAACAGCTGCTGGAAAACCTCTGGCTCCAGGTGCCTCTGATTGGAGAAAGGGAAGTGGGAAGACTCATTCAAATCTAATACTTTTAAGAGTCAAGGTCCATCCACACCAAGAACCACTACATTACATGACATTACAGGAATGTAGCAGATGCTCTTATCCAGAGCGACGTACAACAAAGTGCAAATCAAACCCAGGGACAAGTGCGATGAGGACCCTAGAGGAAAGTACAGTTCCGAGTCCCAGCGTGATCACAAAGATAAAACTTGAACCCTTGAAGAGTACATCAACTTACCAACTAGCATACCACAGTTGGCAGCTAGAATACCCTAAGTACAAAAATAACTGTTTACAATCTATGGCATACACAATAACCATAGCTATAACGACAAAAATGTGAGCACCCACACTGAGCGTTTTTTCTCCAACTGCAGTGAGGACAGCCAATCGAGATCCAACCGAATTTACAGAGTGTTGCGTTCAAAATGGCAGATGACTCAGCTGGGAGACTATTCACAGAACGTTATCGTTCGTCACTGTGGATACTTATATCGTTATGGTTATAGTTATGGCTATAGATACAGTTCTAATGTAGCTGTAGTGTGGATGAGCCTTTATCCTCGTACCTCCAGCCTGGTTCTGTCCACCCCCGGTGGGAGCTTGCTCCGGCCCTTGTGGGTCACGATGAGTGCCTCGTATGGATAGATCTGCAGAGAAACCCAGCAGAACAAGCCTCAGTGCCGCCCGGGGACATCTTAACACACACATTGTATTTTAGCAATTCCATCCCCCAACACAACATAACAACATGAAAACACATTTACTGTGTGCAAGTCATACACATATTAATGACATCCACAGTCAGACATCTGCCTCAACCCCTAACCCCTCACCTTCTGCTCCAGGATACTGGGGAGGGAGTTCCCCCTGTCCATCCGCCCCGTCTGCATCTCCCCATTCTGGTCATGGCCCGCCCACCACCCAGAAAAGGGGACATTCGGAGAGCAGAGGAGAGGAGACCAGCACCAGAGAATAAGATAAACTTCAACAGTACAAACTGCTGGTGTAACAGCTACAAATATCACTTTAAATTCATGAGACGATCCACATACACCAGTGGAGGCTGGTGACTTCCAGAATTGAGGAGGCCATTTTTTTCCGCTTGCTCACTTCACTCGCGATGGAATGTTCCCTGTTCTCTTATCTGTCTTTGTGCTGGCCAAAGGCATACTATTTGGTGTGTAAGCTACAGTCAGAAAGTTCTGGCTGATGAAATTCATTGTGCAGAGCTTAGCCTTGTGCCTTCCTGAAGAAATGACATTGCTGTAAGTCTATGACCCTGCCTGATAATTAAGCTGAGAAATGACATTTGGATGTAATATAAATGCCAAGTGAACATGTGTAAAAGGCAGGAATTTTAATTATGTAGTTAAAAACAATTTTGTTTAGCTTACATTTTTCATTCTTCTACAGCTTCAACATGTAATCACCAATTTAATCAAGTTTAGCATATAAAAAAGATAAGATAACACTTTCTTTATCATATGTAGTTTTATTCAATATATTTAATATAAAATATGTAAAAATATGCTTCCAGTTGGCTTTATCTAACGTTAACGTTATCCACTAGAGGGCAGCACTCTATTCGTATTTAGAGTGAATTTCCTCACAGAGCAACAATTCAGTAATTTGATATGGAAGATTATTAAATTGACTTGTAATAAAACGAAATGGACTACATTAAAAATAAAACTGTTCAATAAATCCCAAATGGTGTCTAACATGACCTATTGAATGTCATTCTCACTCCCTAGTATCTGGAATCTGCATATCTCCAGCCCAAGATCTCAAATTGCGCTAGAATCTCGCCGACTTCCGAGGTAGTTTTAAGCAAAAGTGTTTGGCCAAATGAGCTATAAACTCCAGGGATGATAGCCAGGGGTGTTCTCTAAATTTCCTGAAAAGCACAAGTTGATAGGACACTCGTAGCCACTATGGCGAGTGTTTGTTTGACTGAAGTGACTAGCGAATTCTCAAAATGGCTTCTGTGTTGAATAGGAAAGGAAAGGATAGTTGATTCCAAATGAACCAGTAGCATGTGATTGGACGAACAAAATGTCAATCTTTCAGCCCTGGACACAATGCATGGTGAGGCCAGGCCTCCGTTGCCCACCCATTTTCAGTGATCTGGCCAATCACATATTGGCATGAAAAAAAATGCATTACATTGACTTCTATGAAAAGCTAATTTCCTAGGGGAGGCCTGGCCTCCCTTAATACAAACTGATAGGGAAATCTGGCCTGTTGCTTTACAATTGCAATATTGGGTTTTAGCCATGGGAAAATTTAGATTTATGAACAAAACTAAAATAATATGAATATAAAAAATAAAAAATATGTTTTTTGTTAAAATAAATAAATAAAATAAATATATTTATTGTTTTTTTTAAATCTCTCTCTTCTCTCAAATTATTGGGGAGGCCAGGCCTCCTCCACCTCTATGGAGGAGCCTCCACTGACATACACTCAGTGAGCACTTTATTAGGTAGACCTGTACACCAGCTTGTTAATGCAAATAATTAAGACCAAATGTCATAATGGGGAAGAAATGTGATCTACAGTCAGGTCCATAAATATTGGGACATCGACACAATTCTCCTCTTTTTGGCTCTATACACCACCACAATGGATTTGAAATTAAACAAACAAAATATGCTTTAACTGCAGACTTTCAGCTTTAATTTGAGGTGAATCAGGTGAACGGTATAGGAATTACAACAGTTTCTATATGTGCCTCCCACTTTTTAAGGGACCAAAGGTAATTTGGCTGCTCAGCTGTTCCATGGCCAGGTGTGTGTCATTCCCTCATTATCTCATTTACAAGGAGCAGATAAAAGGTCTAGAGTTCATTTCAGATCTGCCTACAAAGTGAGTTTTTTGTGCTATTTGCATTTGGAATCTGTAGCTGTCAACTCTCAATATGAGATCCAAAGAGCTGTCACTAGCAGTGAAGCAAGCCATCATTAGGCTGAAAAATCAAAAGAGAGAGATAGCAAAAACATTAGGTGTGGCCAAATCAACTGTTTGGAACATTCTTAAAAAGAAAGAACGCACCGGTGAGCTCAGCTACACCAAAAGACCCGGAAGACCACAGAAAACAACTGTGGTGGATGACAGAACAATTCTTTCCCTGGTGAAGAAAAACCCCTTCACAACAGTTGGCCAGATCACTCTCCAGGAGGTAGGTGTATGTGTGTCAAAGTCAACAATCAAGAGAAGACCTCACCAGAGTGAATACAGAGGGTTCACCACAAGATGTAAACCATTGGTGAGCCTCAAAAACAGGAAGACCATATTAGAGCACAATAAAAAAGCACAATGGACAATGACCCGAAGCATACTGCGAAAGCAACCAAAGAGTTTTTTAAGCCAAAGAAGTGGAATGTTATGCAATGGCTAAGTCAATCACCTGACCTGAATCTGATTGTGTTGTGTCTGGCCTTTGCAAAACAACTACATAAAATAATAAAGCATGGAGCAGAGATAACGTTTCACTTTGTTTACTGGGCGAACTGTAAAAACATATCACTGCGCAGCATAGGTGCATACATTACAGCCGTGTATCAGTGCAACATAAAATATTTCCGGCTCTTTGCAAGTACATTACAGATTGAACATGCCTTTCACTTGCTGAAGACAAAACTGAAGGGAAAATGCCCCAAGAACAAGCAGGAACTGAAGACAGTTGCAGAGGCCTGGCAGAGTATCACCAGGGATGAAACCCAGCGTCTGGCGATGTCTATGCGTTCCAGACATCAGGCTGTTATTGACTGCAAAGGATTTGCAACCAAGTATTAAAAAGTGAAAGTTTGATTTATGATTGTTAATTTGTCCCATTACTTTTGGTCCCTTAAAAAGTGGGAGGCACATATAGAAACTGTTGGAATTCCTACACCGTTCACCTGATTTGGATGTAAATTAAAGCTGAAAGTCTGCAGTTAAAGCACATCTTGTTCGTTTAATTTCAAATCCATTGTGGTGGTGTATAGAGCCAGAAAGATGAGAATTGTGTCGATGTTCCAATATTTATGGACCTGACTGTAAGTGACTTTGACTGAGGAATAATTGTTGGTGCCAGACAGGGTGGTTTGAGTATCTCAGAAACTGCTGATCTAGAATGGTGCAAAAAGCAAAAAACATCCAGTGAGCAGCAGTTCTCTGGGAAAAAAGGGCTTTTTAATGAGAGAGTTCAGAGGAAAAGGGCCAGACTGGTCAAAGCTGACAGGAAAGTGATGCAAATAACCACACATTACAACAGTGGTATGCAGAAGAGCATCTCTGAACACACAATGAATCTAAACCTCTATAGTGGATAGGCTACAGCAGCAGAAAAATAAGTCTAAATACTTAATAAAGTGCTCACTGAGAGTATACAAGTAACAGCTTTGATTGATTACAGGTGTCACATGAGGGTACACGCCAGGGAAATGTTCTTCAACAGCCAGATTTCTCCAGTAAAATCAGATTAACATGCATTTTTCTGATTAAAGTGTAAATATAACTGATAATAACCTGTGCTCCTTCAAGAGCAGAGCATTTCCTCTTTCTACTCACATGAACTAGCCACGGTATGCATAAATGCAGGAATAAACCAGTCTTACCTGTATACCTGCAGAAGAACAAGAGAGAACTATATTAATACAACATAAGCATCATGGTATCACAGTCTTTCTGTGCTAATTACTTTCCAATATTGAATCACTTCACAGCAAGCATAGCAGAGATTGGTCAAATATGTCATTGTTTTGGATTCAGATACCTTTTTATGCATTTCTGAGCTTGTCTGGTGTATTAAAACCTATGAAATACTCTGAAAAGGTACAAACCACTTGACCTCTTGACTCTTGGTTGGCTCAATTGCGCCAGGCAAGATCAGTTGAGCACAGAAAAGTATTTGAATCCAGAACAATTACATATGTGGCCCAGGTCTGATCACTTAACAGCAAACACAGTATGAGTAATAATGAAAGTCGTGGCGTGTCACTGGGTTGTGAAAGACTGAAGTAAAAGCAGTGGATACGGGTTGTTTAGGTTCTTACCGGGCCTCGTGATTTCACTCCCAGTGGTTGGAAACTCCGCTGACTGCAGCTACAGACACAGACTTTACATGAGACAGACTGCAGAGTGTGTGTGTGTGTGTGTGTGTGTTTGTATGTGTATGTGTGTATGAATGTGTATGTATGCGTGTATGGGTGGGTTGTGGTGTGTTTTGGGTTGGGAGCATGTGTGTGTGTTTGTACTGTGTGTGTGGTTTGCATGTGTGTGTGTGTGTGTGTGTGTTTGTGTAGATGAGAGTGCGTGATACGTGTGCATGATGCCACTATAACAACTCCTGACCTCTGGTGACTCTGACTCATCGCACAGTGACAGTCATCTTGGTATTCCCAGAAAAGTCAGCACTAAAATAACCCGCTTCAACACAAAAGAAACTATACACACTGACCAGATCACAGTCCACATACTCCCATACTGCCATAATCCTGGTACAGTTACAGAGGTGTATTAATAAACATGAAGTTGCCATCTTAGCTTCCCGCTCCAACATTCCCAGACCTCCCCATTCCTATAACTGCCCACTCGCCCAATCTCCTCACACTGTACCTTGACCTTTTGCTCACCTGTCTGAATTTGTTTTAGCCCCTTGCTGTACTTTGTAGGCAGATCTAGTTGCAGTTATTTTTATTTATATTGTATTTGCATATGTATTTACCTTGGTACTGTAGTTACTTTCCCAATTCCTTACTGACTTGGCCAATTTGCCATGTACTGGAACTAATGTTCATGGCTGTACAACTGATTATTTGGGAATTGAATCTTATCCGACCTGTTGTGTAATTTGTTTTAATGACCTCAATATCCACTTTTTTGTACATGGCGGTGAGATGGGGTAATGCACTAAGATGGGGTAAGAGCAGCAGTTTGTGCAGGTGTGCTGTTTGTGTGCTGTTTGTGCACCCCCACCCTGCTGCACAGAAACCCCCACAGTGCACAAACAGCACACCCTGCTGCACAGAAACCCCCACAGTGCACAAACAGCACACACTGCTGCACAGTAACCCCCACAGTGCTTTTTGGTAGCCCTCCGTACTCACCCTGGTCAAGCCCGAACGGCTGCAGGCTGGGAGAGTGCTGGACTTTGAGCCGTTTGAAGATGACCCTGCAGGGAGAAAATATTTAGCCTCAAATTATTTCAAGCTTATATGTCTCTGTCCACATGTGTAAAGATCAGTTCATAGTTAGGCGATGTGTGATCAGACTACTGTAGTCAACGCACATGCTAATTCAGTCACCACATGATTGGCCAATGCACTACAGCCTCATAGGTGTCACAGAGTCACTACCTCTTTACTGTTCTTGTGTACGGTATCATTCCTGATCAGGCTTGGAATAGTACATTACATTACATTAATGGCATTTGGCAGATGCTCTTATCCAGAGCGACGTACAACAAAGTGCATACCCATAACCAGGGATAAGTGTGCTGAAAGACCTTAGTACAAACAGTCGTGGGAACGCTTTATTTTACAGCCTGTTAATTACATTGTACTTGTGTCATTATTAGGTAAACAGTTTGATAACAGTGGTAAGTACTATGAAACAAAGTCAGTAAGTACCATATCTTAAGTATTATGTAAATACGTTTTACAGGCCGTTTCATAGTACTAGTAATTATGAAATTCCTAGTAATTACCCAGTAAGTACTATGTGATTTACAGGCTGAAAAATTGTGTTACCAAAGTAGTCACTGCAAAGGTTCTGGGTTCATCCTAACATCCTAACTGAATCCAGAACACATTCCTGTAAATACATTTTCATCAAGTTTGAGAGACCCACAATATTCTGATCTGATCAGTGACCGTTTGGGTCAAAATAAATCCTGAACACGTGCGCACACACATACACACACATACACACATACACACACACAGGGCTCACCCATGTGCATGTGTGTCCTGTCGGGCAGTGAGCGAGTCTTTCTGCGGAAGGGAACAGGTTTCTCCATTTCCTCTTTCATGATCAGCTTCCCCAGGTTGGACTGGATCTGAAACACATTCAACGCTCAGGGCTCAAGTACATATAGAGACCAAAGCCATTTCCAGGAGTAACCAGACCTTCAAAGTTATCCGTGAATCTGTGCTCTCAGGTGAAACAAGTCATATTTTTTAGGAATTTGTTCAAATGTTTGTTCAAATATATGGATGAAAATGCAAACATTTCTGAACATCATTTGTACACTAAAACTGTCACTAGGACCCAAATGAGCAAAGCTTTAAGCTCATTTGATGTCAAAAAGAAAAATAATATCTTCAAAACTAAACACATTTAGATTTTTTTCCACACAGATTCTCGCTAAACAAATTTTCAGAAACAGGCAGAATGCCTGATAAGAAAGTACAACAGTGTTTCATTTGGACATATTTCTGAAGTTTTGAAGAAACAGTTGACTATTTTGGTATTTGTATTTATAGTTTTGGGAAATGAGATATAGTTTCAGGAAATAGTGTGGATGCAAACAAGACAAAAAACTGTAAGTCACTCCTTGACCATCTTTGTTATCGTAAAACACTTTTGATAATTGTGCCTCTGCTACTTCATGGTCAGGGTCGCTGAGGGGTGTTGGAGTCTATCCCAGCATGCAACGGGCAGGAATACACCCTGGACAGGCCGCCAATCCATCGCAGGCCACACACACACCATTCACTCACACACTCATGCCTAGGGGAAGCTTAGACTCTCCACTTAATCTAACATGCATGTCTCTGACTGTGGAAGGCCGGGATTCCAAGCCAGGACCTTCTTGCTGTGAGGACACAGTACCACCCATGGCACCCGTGCTGCCCTCCTCAGGAGAACAACCAATCATAATGCATTTCCCAACCTTTGGAACTTACAATCTCCAATCAATTTAGTGCTCAAATTAACAGAATAGTATGTGGCCGGACAGACGTCTCGAAGAAGGTTCCGGTGTTTGTGGGCTCTTACAGGTTGCATGAGAGGGACAGGTGGTGTGTGCAGGTATATGTGGACAGGTACAGGTGCACGGGTGTGTGGTGTGTGCAGGTACAGGTGCACAGGTGTGTGGTGTGTGCAGGTACAGGTGCACAGGTGTGTGGTGTGTGCAGGTACAGGTGCACAGGTGTGTGGTGTGTGCAGGTACAGGTGCACAGGTGTGTGGTGTGTGCAGGTACAGGTACACAGGTGTGTGGTGTGTGCAGGTACAGGTGCACAGGTGTGTGGTGTGTGCAGGTACAGGTGCACAGGTGTGTGGTGTGTGCAGGTACAGGTACACAGGTGTGTGGTGTGTGCAGGTACAGGTGCACAGGTGTGTGGTGTGTGCAGGTACAGGTACACAGGTGTGTGGTGTGTGCAGGTACAGGTGCACAGGTGTGTGGTGTGTGCAGGTACAGGTGCACAGGTGTGTGGGCTGCTCCTCACCTTGTTGAGCTGCTGCTCCTGAGATCTCCGGGCCTCCTCTGTCAGATCTCCATCGTCGTACTCCTCTCCCTCAGCACCTTCCTCACCCTTCCTCTGCCTCTGTTTCCGCTCGATCTCTGAGGGAACAGGAATGTACCACTGAGAGAGGAGAGGGGGGAGCATACCATTCAGAGAAGGGAGGGGGAACATACCATTTAATGCAGCACAGGGAGAACCACCAGACCTTGGTCAAATAGGCAAATTTGGATTCAAATACTTTTCAACACTTCACTGAGTTTGTCTGGTGTAATTGAACCTCAGAAATACTCTCAAAAAGTGTAAACCCTGCCTTCAGATCCTCACCAGGCAAATTCAATCAAGCCCAGAAAAATATTTGAATCCAAAACAAATATATATGTGACCCAGGTCTGGTATCTGCTCCACTGTAAAGGGGTGGGTGGACGTACCCATGGTGGCCAGGGAGGGTGGACAGGGCCAGTACTCTGTCTCGATTTTGGACAGCTGGTTGGGGTCCGGGGGCTGGGCTGCGGGGAACTTGGAGGACTTGATGATGAGGTCACCTCTGTGTTTGGCCCCAGACTCAGAGGCATCTGCACAGACGTAAAGGGTTAAACCAAACCCACAGAGCTGTCTTCTCACATTGTCTGCTCTGCAGGCTTTGCATCATATTGTTATCCGACATCTGTGAATTTTCTCGCACTTACATTAAAAAATAATTATCTCTTACAGCTCTGGGAAACTGCCATTGACCCCCATTCATTATGCTCTGTTTAACTCTGTTTTGGTGCTCACAGTCGCCCCCTGGAGGTGAAACCTGATATTCATGTCGGTGGTATGCAGTATCTTCATACTGCAACATCTCTGGTTAAACCAATGCTCAAACTTGTACAGACATGGCATATTTTTGAAGCTCACTTCCTGCCGAGGTGATATCTCACATGTTTATTGGATGATCCAGACCCAGCCTGGACTTCATGCCCATACTCTCAGGATCCAGTTTTTACAAAATGGTGGCACAAAATCTGCCCCTCCACAGTTTCAAATTTTTTCGCTTTTATACCCACGCACTCATTCAGTCAATCTGGGTGAAAGGATAAACAGACGCATACCGTGTTTGTAGATGGGTGGCTTCCTGTAGATATTAGTGCCGTTGTCTGAAACAGACCAGAGGATCAAAGGAGGAATCAGGACTGAGTACTGATAAACTAAATTAAAACACACAGACTTGTTATCATTCTGTTTCCTAATGTGAAATTTTGGCATTACACAACAGTCTATAGGAGTGTAAGTGTGTGTGTCTGTAGAAGTGGGCGTGTCTGTAGGTAATTGGGCTTGTCTGTAGAAGTATAAGTGGGCATGTCTGTGTGTAATTGGGCGTGTCTGTAGATATATAAGTGGCCATGTCTGTGTGTAAGTTGGTGTGTCCCTGGGTAATTGGGTGTGTCTGTGGGTAATTGGGCGTGTCTGTAGATGTATAAGTGGGTTTTTCAGTTGGCATATCTGAGTGTAAGTGGGTGCGTAAGTTAGTGTATAGGTGGGCGTAACTGTGGGTGTGACTGTGGGTAAGTGGGTGTCTGTAGTTGTCTGTAGGTGTCTGTGGGCAGTACCGGGCATGTGAAAGTGATGCACTTGGTCCACCGTGGCGTGTCTGTGGGCATGTCTGTCGGTGTCTGTGGGCATGTCTTTAGGTGTCTCTGGGTGTCTATGGGTGTTTGTTGTGTAGGGGTCCTTGCACGGGCTCCAAAATATGTAGGGGTCCTCGCACGGGGCTCCAAATTATGTAGGGTCCTCGCATGGGCCGCCAAATAACGTAGGGATTTTACTCTCTACGAAACCGGGGCGCCAGTGGATGTTATGTAGCAGTATAACTGCAAAAAGTAATCAGTCTCATAAAATTACTGTTATCAGAAATATCCAACAACAAATTTAGTATTTTAATTAATAATTAAAATAACCAATATTAATGATTGAACATACCGATAACCTGAAGGTTGGAAGTTCTTCGAAAAACTGCTTTAACTCGGCTCTCATGTCCATGTGATTCCAAAACGGACACCGGGGTTTAATAAAATATATTTATTAAACATTTATTTATTTATTAATATATTTTAATAAAATATATTTATTAAACAACGTACAAACACAGAACAGATAAACTAACGGGAAGTTAGTAGGGGAAGTTAGTAGTAGGGTGTGTGCGTGCGTGTGTGAGCGCGCGTGTCCCTTGGACAAAGGAAAGGTAAATTGGGCGTGTCAGTGAGTATTAGTGTTAGCTATGAGAAGAGCGACTACTCGTGTAGTTCACTCTATATATGCGCGAGAGACGACAAATCAATTCACGTACATACACGGCCAACAGAATACATTCAAATTATAAGACAAAGCAAATATAGAAACACAGATTCAAAATAACAGTTAAGACTAAGCTAACACTGGCTATGCCTGCAAATGCTTGTTTAGTCTTACTGAGTCCATACACATTGCTGGATGCAAAAGATGTGCTGTCCTTATAGGAGCCGCGATGGTGCTGTGAATGCGTGTCCGTCTTAGCCGCGCGTTGTTGTCTGGTCCGCTCGGTTGCTGGAAGGATGTTCGCTGGTCCTTTTTCCTGGTGGAAAGGTTTGTTGCTGTTGTTCGTTGGTTAGCTTTGCAGGAGTAAAGTAGCATTCCGCGTACACCAGTTTCCACTCGCTATAGGCCAAGAAGTTACCGCAAGGTAACTGGGTGTGCCCATAGGCCTGGTAGTGCGCTGTGCAGCATTCAGCCTCTGTCCGACTCTCAGAGCAGATGAGCTGAAGCAAATGGCCAAAAAGGGTGTGGCGAAGAAGAGGGCGAAGAGAGTGAAGAGAAGAGAAGTTTTCCGTTCTGGTTCCTCAGTGGTGGAATGACCTGCCTACCACTGTCAGAACAGCAGAATCCCTCCCCCTATTTCGACGCAGACTCAAAACCCACCTTTTCAAACTCTACCTTAGTCCTCCCTCCTGATTTCCCCTGCCCCTCCTCTCTGATATGCCTATCCTTGTCTAACCCCCTCCCAAAATAAAAAAAAATTAAAAAAAAACTTCTGATGACAACTATGTTTAGAACAGCATTTCCTGTGTATTTTGCTAGTTTCTGGATGTGATGCTCTGACTTATGGTAGAACCTATGCACTTGTAAGTCGCTTTGGATTAAAAGCGTCTGCCAAATGACTAAAATGTAAAATGTAAAAAAGAAGCAGAAGCAGAAGAGAGATCCCAAGAACGTGTCTTGCTCTTATACGGGAAAGTTTATTGTTCCCGCTATTACGGGATTGGCTGAACCAAGCTAGACGTCATGCGGGGTGGACGTCGCGGAATTGTCCTGTGGGAATGTGGAAGTTGTAGTTCCTACATCCCCCCTGTGGTCTTAAGATGCGGCTGAAGCCAGTGTTCCTTGAGAGCACAAATGTCCACAGGTCAAGTACATTTGTTCGATAACACAGTTCACAATTGACTGTAAAACATCCAGGCATTTATCAACAATTAACTAAACTGGTCTAAACCGCATGATACAATGTGAAACACTAAGGTCGAACAGTGAAAACATTGTCACAAAACATAAGAAACCTTGGTGAAAGGGTTAGTCATTTTGTTAGTTATTGGATGGCGTCCAGAAGGGGGAGCACCAACAGGAATGACCCAGCCACGAAAATGTTCAGATGACGTAGGGGTCTAGGATGGAGAGGCTGTAGCCTTTGGTAGTCTTGTTCAGACAGACCAATTATTCTAGTCCCTTCAGTCAGGTTGCTGACGAGGGTAGTCATCTGAAATATGCGAGGGGACATTTTCAAATTAGGACAGCTTTCTGTATCCAAGCTTAACCTTATGGCTGTGTCATCAGGAAGGAAATGGAGAGGTGGTCTCATTTCTAAATGATGAGGTAAGCTCACAAGTGGTCTTGTCGTACTTGGGGAAGAGCTGGAGTAAGGCACACTGGGGTGTGGCGATATACTTGTAAAGATTACACTGTAGTTCCTACATGCAATACTTTACAATGGTTCAGTAGGTGTAGAAAGAAGCAATGAACGTTTACAAGTTATAACAGGTGTCGGATTTAACTCTACAGTACCTACTTACGATCTGCATTTGCTGCTGCTACATGCAAATATAAGTGGCTGCTGTAAACTACCAGTTTACTTTGCCACCCCCCTTTGGTAGGAAAGGTGTGCAAAAGAAAGTGGTCAAAGCTTCAGCTGGGAGTCTGCCTGTGAGGAGACCACGGCTACAGATCAGTCTTATTCAACGTCTTTTGATGGAGGTTGAACAAGACCAGATAGCTCTTTGGAGCGGTTACTCAAGACATACACACTACTGAACAAAGGTTAGAGGCTTTAGTTGTCCTCAGAAGAACTGAAGAAGCTCTCTTCAGACAAGGTATCTTCCCTATCAGAGTCATGCTGGTGACTCTGAGGCTTGGGCCTACCGGGTCGGTCTTCTCTCCAATTCCGGCTGGAATCAGAGTGTGAGAAGCGACCACGGTGGCTCTTAACCGGGAACTTACTCACATGCCGTTGTTTTATGTTATTAGACTTTAATGGGGCAACTAGGAAAATGCCAGCAGGCTTGGTTGGAACAACATGCTTAGCCGTTTCCAATACCTTGTTCCTGGGCACAATCCTTAAAGTGTCCCAGACCATTTGGGCTTCATTTCTTAATTCAAGGGCTGAGTGTTGAAAACAGTGAAACATGAGTTTGGACAAAGGGGTGCAGGTTGTGCACAAAAAGGGATTTGAAAGCTTGATCTTCATCTAAGCCTGGTCCGTTTCTCCCCTGGAAAAACGCATGTTTAAGACGTTGGTAGAAGTCTTTTGGTCGTTCTGTACGGCTATGTTTAACCTCCACAGATTTGATCATGGCTGTGGCCTGATCAAACCGTGGCAGGTACTCAGCTACCAATGCTTCACAAACCTTAGGATAGCTAGAACAAACCTTTGGTGGAAGTTGTTCCATAAATGTATGGATCTCTCTAGTAGAGGTTTTCCATACAAGTCTTACCTTTTCTCGGTCGGTTGCCCTGGGCAGATCCAAGAGACAGTAGTCAACTTCTCTCAAGTAACTCTGAATGTTAAATTCGGAGTCCTTGGGGTCAAATGTGTGGACATACTTCGCCACGGCCTCTAGCTCCTCAAAGCGAAGACCATGTGAAGTTGCGCTAGTCTGCCTGTTTGGGGAAGGAGATGCAGGAACTCGACGTCCTCGGTTAGGTTTAGGGGGTGGAGCTGCAAAACAGTCATTATTCTCACAATGGTTGGCAGAAGATGAATTGTCATTGTCAGTGTACTGTACAGAGCTGTCACTTATCCTCTCAGTTATAAAGGGAAAGCTAGCGGGATTAGCGTTGCTTTTTGTGTGCCCAATTAATAACGCAGGATCTCCCCTACCGTGTCCACGGGAGGGTTCCCTGACCTCCTCGCTAGAGGGGTAAGCATGGAAGGTGCAGTGCAGTCCTGTACTTGCCTGACTGTTTCTCCTTTGATGGACCACCGTTGGGATGGAGTCCCCCCTTACCCTCTCTAGGGAAGAGGTGGACAAACCATTGCAAGGGTGGTCAACAACACTGCAATCTGAGGAGACTGACGAGTCTCCATCAGAGCAAGCTGTGGAACCAGGATCTGACAAACCCAAATCAATTTGTGACCCCCCTTCCCCCGCCTTATGGTGTAAGGAGGAAGCGGGAGAAGCTGGAGTTGGGCAAGCCTGAGAAAGCAGGCTTACAGAAAAGAGTGGATGTGGTAGCTTGTGGCATCCACTCTTCAACTGAAATAATTTCTCTCTGTAGGAACAAAGATCTGATTCGGCTGAATGCAGATCACGCAAGTATTGAACTGCTTTCTTGCCAACAGTTTGAAGCTCAAGTAAAACACTAGTGTGTTGTCCTTTGAGGTATGCCATCTCTGATTCTAGGTTCTTGTTGCTAATCTGTCTGGCTAAATTCAAGACCAGAGAACTGAGAATTGGGTCTTCTGACTGGGTGGGGGAGTGACCTTTCTCGTTGATTAAGGAGAACATTTCTTTCCTACAATCAGTGAGGTTCATCTGATTCAGGAAAGCTATGTAGTCAGGTGCTAAACCGTGGGCTAAAAAGGAAAGGTACTCATCAATAGATATGGGTTCCATATCTCAAGCCAAATAAAGCTAAAAGCTGAATCAGTAACTTAAGAGGGTACTCTTGAAGTTAACTATTTCACAAGGGCCTTGAGCTCCTAAAAGCTGGCAATGAATTGTTCACCAAAATCACAATCCAACATACAAGTTGTGATGAAGGATAAAGAATTTAAAACGCTCTTTGAATATTCTCTAACTATAGTACAAGGTAGCTATAGCATCACACAGGGACTTGCGTTGCACTAGCGGTACTGCAATGCAACAACAGCAAAATGACCGAACATATGGCGGATATTCAGACCGTAAAATAGGAACTGTGATGCTCATCACATTAATCCTAAATACCAGAATGTGACAAATTGAAATTACAATTAAATTAGAATTTAAAAGTAACTTTACTTTTAATTACTTTGATAGAGTAATTATAATTAATAAAAGTACGGCTAATAATACTATTATTGATAATACGTATTATACCGGAAGGTAAATGCAAATCAACAGACTACCGTGTAAGATTACGAATGTAATGCCACAATGTTACACGAGGGGGCAGTATATTGAGAAAACGGCTCATGACTCACTTGTGGCTATTTAGCTGAGAAAAGCCAAAGAATGCCGAGAATTCGTTCTGGAGTCACATGACATGATATGAGCCAAAGCTCGTCTTTCTCAAGTTAAGACTAAGCTAACACTGGCTATGCCTGCAAATGCTTGTTTAGTCTTACTGAGTCCATACGCATTGCTGGATCCAAAAGACTTATAGGAGCCGCGATGGTGCTGTGAATGCGTGTCCTGGAGAGGTGCGCAAAGCTGGGGCGTTCCCGTCTTAGCCGCGCGTTGTTGTCTGGTCCACTCGGTTGCTGGAAGGATGTTCACTGGTCCTTTTTCCTGGTGGAAAAGTTTGTTGCTGTTGTTCGTTTGTTAGCTTTGCAGGAGTAAACTGATGTAGCGTTCCTCGTACACCAGTTTCCACTCACTGTATAGGCCAAGAAGTTACCGCGAGGTAACTGGGTATGTCCGTAGACCTGGTAGTGCCCTGTGCAGCATTCAGCCTCTGTCCGAGTCTCGGAGCAGATGAGCTGAAGCGAATGGCCAAAAAGGGTGCGGCGAAGAGAGTGAAGAGAAGAGAAGAAGCAGAAGCAGAAGAGAGATCCCAAGAATGTGTCTTGCTCTTATACGGGAAAGTATATTGCTCCCGCCATTACGGGATTGGCTGAACCAAGCTAGACGTCATGCGGGGTGGACGTCGCGGAATTGTCCTGTGGGAATGTGGAAGTTGTAGTTCCTACAGTTGGCATGTCTTTAGGCATCTGTGGGTGTCTGTGGGCATGTCTTTCGGTGTCTCTAGGTGTCTGTGGGTGTCTCTAGGTGTCTGTGGGTGTCTCTAGGTGTCTGTGGGCAGTACCTGGCCTGTGAAAGTGATGCACTGGGCCCGCTGTGGCGCTGATTTTGCGGGCTGGAGGTGAATCAGACTCCTCTGGCAAATCCTTCAGCTCCCTCCCTGAGCTCTGAAGAGAGAGAGTGAGAGAGGTCATGGACAAGCACTACAGCAGATTACTGTACATTACCTACAGTATCCAACTGCTGGACGGCTACAACATAGCCAAGCATATTTGAAAGCATATTTGCTGAATCAGTCTTGGCTATGGTTATTGTGGAAGACTGTCTACACTGAAGGGATCACTTTTAAGTAATCACGTGTGCTCTGTTGTTTTGCTTAGCTGTATAATAAAGATGTTTTGAGAGTTGATTCAGCAGGAACAAGAAGAATATGTACATGGCCTGATCAATATAGAATGTGCCACGTGTATACATTTGAAATAAAACTCTATGTGCACTCAGTGAACACTTCATTAGATAGAATGTTAATGCAAATATTTATTCAGCCAATCATGTGGCAGCAAGTAAGAACATAAAGGCATGCAGACATGGTTCAGCTGTTTTTCAGACCAAATAAATGTGATCTAAGTGACTTTGACCGTGGAATGATTATTGGTGCCAGACAGGGTGGTTTGAGTATCTCAAAAACTGCTGATCTCCTGGGATTTTCACGCACAACAGTCACAAGAGTTTGCAGAGAATGGTGCGAAAAACCTCAACAAGTGAGCAGCAGTTCTGCGGGCAAAAACACCAAAGAGCATCTCTGAACACATAATGCTAAGTGGATAGGTAACTGCAGCAAAGGACCAATAAGTCAAAAAAACGAATCTAATAAATACCTAATAAAGTGCTCAGTGAGTGTATATCAGGGACAAAGCTGCTTTGTCTAAGAGAATGCACCGTGCTGATGCTCACAGTGGCACTTTCCTCGACAATTTGGATTATAACTTATTTGTCTACATAACACAAGTCAGCTCCAGCAGCTTCTGGAATCAGAAATTCCAGCATCCAGTCACGTCAAGGCCAGACCTGCTCTGCATCCACATTTGCCAGTTCAATAGGAGCCCTGAGATCAGGTCGTAGGTTAGAGTTCATGATCCTGTGTCATATTTAAATATCAGATGTCCCACCGCGTATCCTGCCGCGATTTGACGGACAATCGCAAATTAAGGAATCCAAAAAAAGTACAGGGAAATCCCCCAGGTCAGTCATGTGTAATGCAGTGCAGAGGATTATAAAGGAGTAGAAAACACAGCCCCAAAATGAATCCACACAATGCGTATGAAAAAAATGGGAATTTAAACGAGCCGTTTGGACTTCCCTGAAGTTAGCCAGCCAATCAGAACAGAGGTTCACTGATATCAATGAGCATTAAAGACACAGTGACCAAAACAGCCTGTTCTTGGTAAAGCGCATGAGAAGGGACATTTAAAACTGGACAGAGATTGTTTTTGGTACTTAAAACCACACAAACCTTTACTTATGGACCTAAAATCAAGACCTAAAATAAAACACTGGAGATGTTATGGGACCTTTGGGACCTTTAACACCAGTATTGTGCTTCTGTGTACACTAGCTGTTTTAGTAGATAGGAAGGTATGGATCTGTGAATGTAGCCAGCAGTTATGAAACCATTTTGTGCACAATTTCACTCCAACGGACTTCTCAAATTCCATATGCGACAGCACACCTTCAACCACCCTGTGAAGAGCTCTAGCCCAATAATCCAGACACTAGGAGTGGTCCTCAACTGACTCCATAACACGAAAAAATGCATAAACCAAGTGTGAGTTTTCTTCTGGTTTGTTTCTAGTTTTCTTGCCACTGCCAACACCTAACAGATTGAGTAACACGTTTCCGCATAATATTCTTCTTTTCAGCTGCAGCCTTATATTTACTGTCAAAGCTCATCTTCATGCCCCTGTATCTGTGCACAAACAAGTGGCTGCTGTGCTCTGGTGGTTTGCCGCTGTGTCATGCTACCGTGCCAATGCGTGCGCAAAGCATCAAGGGAAATGTAGTTCATAAGGTGTCTTGATTCCCTCTCATCCATTCACAGTGTACATATGAGCCTCGGAGTTAACAGAATTTGAGGAAAACATAAATAACAGAGGTTTCGAGATCACAAAGTGACCTAAACCACCTTGTCAAGTGGGGGAAAAGTCTGGAGCACTCAGATGCAAAATAAGCCCTTTAATGGTCCAAAACTGACACGTTTCCATGCTACAGCGTTTTCATCAGAGACAAATAAGAGACAAAGTACCAAACGACAGCTCTTATAGTCTCCAACCAATAACTGACACAGGTCACATGCTTAAGAACAGTCATAACACACGCATCAATAGGAAGATTGCATGACAGACAATTATACAAATCACAAAAACAATGAACAATGAAAAAAAAAAAACGAGAATCAACAATTATTGGAAACAAGATTTATTTCCTCATTGAGACCCCAAGGTTCAACCGTATTTAGCATGTGAATCCAAGATCGTGTGTCTCATCCTCTTGGGGATGGGCTGATCTTCACAATGCCACCTCGCCAAGTGGTTTGGCAGATCCAATCCCAATGCGGACAAAATCTGATTTGGGCGCATCTAGACCCGTCACTTAATTCAGCCTAGTGGTATCTGATGTCAACAGTGGTGCAGAAGTCACATTTAAGTGACCAGTGTAACCGCTGTCCTGAACAGATTCCACACTTGATGATGAATGTGAGGGCAATGAAGCAGCAGAAGCAGCAGGAGAACAGACAACGTTTTGTCCAAAGTGCTGTCGCATTAGTATCAGGATTATCAGGCTATGGTTCAGCCCTGCTTTCAGGGCAGACACACATCTGAACAGGCTGATTTATGGAGGATCAATACCGTCTCCAGCCCTGAAAGCTAAGTGGCTCTTAGCAAAACCCTAACAGCGGTCCATCCAGTCCTTAAAGTCATAGCTTTCATCTGCTGCATAAAACCAGAGCATCAGATAAGCTACTTGTCAAAGAACTCTATATCACAACTAGTACACTAAGATTACAAAAATGCAATCATATTTGGCCATAAAGAGAATAAAGCATGATGAATTTTTGTTCATAAGATTTCATGGAATATATTCAGTTACAAGGAAAAAGCACAATATGCCCTGCAGAGAATGATTCATTTCTAGGCCCCTAGCCTGCTAGGCCTCACTGAATTTAGAATTCACCATTCACTCACACACTCACACCTACACACACACACCATTCACTCACACACTCACACCTCCACACACACACACACACACACACACCATTCACTTACACACTTACACACACCATTCACTCACACCTATATACACATACAGACCATTGACTCACACATTCACACCTACACACACACACCATTCACTCACACACTCACAACTACACACACACACACATACACACACACTGGCGGCCGAGGATCAGACCGAGGACCGAGGACCCAGGACCCAGGATCCAGGACCCATGAAAAGGCCTGCCAAAAACAGTAGCGTAGGACTCTTACCCCAGGGGAGGGAGGGGGAGAGATGGAGTGAGGGGACATGGACCTCTGTGAATGACAGGAAAGAGAGAGAGAGAAGAAAGAGGGATCAGGCACATCAGTGGGAGGAATTCAATGACTGCTAACAACTATTCATATATTACAAATAAACAAGAAGTGAGGTTCTTATCCCGTAATAACACCATGAATGGTTATGATTGACAAGTCAGTATAGTAGCTAGGCAGGGTTATGATTGACAGGTCAGTGCAGTAACTAGGCAGGGTTATGATTGACAAGTCAGTATAGTAGCTAGGCAGGGTTATGATTGCCAAGTCAGTATAGTAGCTAGGCAGGGTTATGATTGACAGGTCAGTGCAGTAACTAGGCAGGGTTATGATTGACAGGTCAGTGCAGTAACTAGGCAGGGTTACGATTGACAGGTCAGTGCAGTAACTAGGCAGGGTTATGATTGACAGGTCAGTGCAGTAACTAGGCAGGGTTATGATTGACAGGTCAGAGCAGTAACTAGGCAGGCTTATGATTGACAGGTCAGTGCAGCAACTAGGCAGGGTTATGATTGACAGGTCAGTGCAGTAACTAGGCAGGGTTATGATTGACAGGTCAGTGCAGTAACTAGGCAGGGTTACGATTGACAGGTCAGTCCAGTAACTAGGCAGGGTTACGATTGACAGGTCAGTGCAGTAACTAGGCACGGTTATGATTGACAGGTCAGTGCAGTAACTAGGCAGGGTTATGATTGACAGGTCAGTGCAGTAACTAGGCAGGGTTATGATTGACAGGTCAGTGCAGTAACTAGGCAGGGTTATGATTGACAGGTCAGTGCAGTAACTAGGCAGGGTTATGATTGACAGGTCAGTGCAGTAACTAGGCAGGGTTATGATTGACAGGTCAGTGCAGTAACTAGGCAGGGTTTCTGTTGTAAAAGCGACGGACCTCTCGGCTCCTGGACAGCTCGGTTCGGTCCAGAGAGGAGAAGTTGAAGTGGGGCTCGTAGATCATCCAATCAGGCCGCTCCACCTCCAGGATGGCCTTGTCTTTGGGAATGGCAGCCAGATCCTTGTATCCAATCACCTTCTTCTCCAGTTTTGTCTGGGACAGGGGGAAATATGAGCGAGTGTCCGAGAAAGGGAAACAGGAAAGGAGTGTTTAAGGTGACGCACATCCACAATGCTATCACATTAGATACAGCGCAGCGGGTAATACCAGAGATATTTTTATTAGAGATACGTCAACAGGAGCAGATACAAGGTCCTAGCTCACATACAATGGCATGCCATCCGTTGTGGTCTTCCGTTGTAAGACTGTTTCAGTGACAAAAGGGGAACAGCTTGTCAAAACAGTTTTTTTTAGCTGGATAAATATTATTCACCATATATTGAGGCAGCCACATTTTTTCCATGTATAAAGAAGAAAAAACTATTTCATAATCATTGTTATCAGAGTTTAAGTAGCACCCTTAATGAAGTTCCCAATTTTCTTCTATTCATTTTTTTCCGCCCAGTAATAGGCTAGCACTTCGTAGCAGAATTACCCTAAACCATAGCATGGTCATTCACAATGAATGGTACTGCACTGTAACTTGTTTATGGCTAATGCTAGCACCTGACGTATGTCTAATGACAGACCTGTTAATCATCAAAGACAAAAATAAATAGTTTTAGCATAGTTCTGCTGCTGTTTAAAAAATGTTTGAACCGCTGCAGGTCTTACCACAATGGTGATGGCCGGAGAGCCAGGGGCACTGGGACCCCGAGAGGATGGCCTACTTCCTGTTCCTGGGGCGGCCCCTACCTCCTGAGCAATAAACACAGAGGTCAAAGGTCACACCAAAACAAAACACGACATGTCATGATATGATATGTAAAACCATAGAACTGAAAGTCTACTTTTCTTTCACATCGCCATGCACAACCAAAACACTGAACATAATCTTGCTCGCTCACTCACTCACTCACTCACTCACTCACTCAGGGAAGCGTGCACTGCGATTTTGCTTTAAATACTTATTGGTCATCATGCAGGGAGCATCTTATGTACCCTCATTTAGACAAAAACTCGAACATACCAGCCCAAAACATACCATACGTATGTACACCAATACGGACACTTCAAGCTGTCAATTACACACGCTGTTCAATTCTAAACCTTGTCACTTGAAATTCTCAATGCAATGCTGAGCTGTAGTGTCAAGCGTTGACTTCTTCCATGTGTGCTTTCTTCTGCTTCTTCCAGAACTGTCCTTGAGGACTCAAGTTTATTCGAACGCACATTGAGTATGTACAACTAGACCGTGCGGTTGCAGGCACCGTCATGTGTGTTTGCAGGCACAGTCATGTGCGTTTGCTGGCACAGTCATGTGCTTTTGCTGGCACAGTCATGTGTGTTTGCTGGCACAGTCATGTGCGTTTGCTGACTAGTAGGGTATGCTTCAGGCCATGTTGTGTCAGTCAGAGCAGCAGTGTTTACCTTTTCCATGCTTAGAGGGGGATTTCTTAACTTGCCAGTCAGACGGCTCTGTGAAAAGAGACCAGAGAAAGAGAAAACACATTTATTAAACAGCAGAACGCTAGAAAGAGAAAGAACCATGGTTCTATTGCTTGGTTAGTGCTGAAACTAAGCAAGGCTGAGTTTGGTTAGAACTGAAGCTAAGCAGAGCTGGGCTTAGTTAGGGTTGAAGCTAAGCAGGGCTGGGCTTGGTTAGTACTGAAGCTAAGCAGGGCTGGGCTTGGTTAGTATTTTGATGGGACACACAAAGAAAACCAGTGGTGGATGCTGAGCTGAAAATTGAGGAGACAGACTCCTCCAATTGATTATCAGTCTCATCTTGTTTTCAATCATTTTCTTTTATTAACCAAACAATAATAATACAATTATAAACAACAAACAATTAATCAAGGAGAATGACTGAAAACAAGTCAAGACCAATAATGAGCTTAAGAGGAGCTGCTCTTTCCTCTGGACCAAGCAGAGAAGTAATGCCCCAGTGCCCTGACAGAGGTGATGCTCTCTATAAACCAAGACTTAAACTGATGTCCCGATTCACTGTGGTCAGGGAAAGGATCCCATGGCACTTATTGCAAAGGGCGCGATTCATTCATTCTGGTTTGTCTGGCCACAAAAATACCTCCCTCTCCACCACAGGTGATGTGTGGTCCAACACAAAATAGCTGCCATGCTTCATTCATGGTAGGAGTTTCATACTGAGTTCACCCCCCACCATAAAAGAATATATATTACTTTGAGTTCTCTAGCTGCTAAATCCTTCTCTCTCATTTAGTGTTGGGGCTATAAAAGCACCTCTTATTGGCCATACACATTTATGTAATACTAGTCGACAAGGTTAATTGCTGTGGGCGGATTTTTATTATGCAATGTCCATTAGCAGCCAGTTTATCAGAAGGCAGCCATTTTGAATCAAGCCATCACAGAGATCCTTCTGACGCTCGAACTAACCAACATAGGAAATATTTAAAGTAGAATTACAGATTTAAAAAATAGATTTACGGAAGTTAGTTTTATTCTTTGTTTGAGAGACAGGGGAGAGGCCTTGTTGAATTCATCTTTTATATTTAACCTTATAAAAAAAAGAATCAAATAGAAATATTCTCATTAAAGCAAGCATCATTGAGTTACCCACTGAAGCCATTTCATTTCCCCAATACTACTGGAACAGAACAGTGCATTTACTAATGGAGCTAGAGCAGCAAGTCCCCCAGAAAAAATGTCCAATATACAGTATTAAGGGTCTATTAGGCTGAGTGTTTGGCTGTGGGGGGAGGGGTCTGTACTCAGCTGGTTAATGGACAGGGATGTTATGGCAGTCGTACATAAAGCATTAAAATGCACTGCAAGAATTCCCTGCTCTACCATCACAGTTTACCTTTACTCAAAGTTGACCATGGGGTCACACTGGATCACACGGGCAGGCAATGTTTATGATTGGTCACACTGGATCCCATGGGTGGATGGTGTTTTTTGATTGGTCACACTGGATCACGTGGGCTGATGATGTTTATGATTGGTCACACTGGACCACATGGTCTGATAATGTTTGTGATTGGTCACACTGGACCACATGGTCTGATAATGTTTGTGATTGGTCACACTGGACCACATGTGTCAGAGCTGTCATGCCTTGAAGGATGATCAACAATCAACATCACACTATGGAAAAACATAGAAGGGGATCTGTGTGTGTGTGTGTGTGCACGTACATGTGTGTATGCATACATGTGTGTCTGATACAGGTGAAAATACACTCGTAAAAGCAGTGATTTGGTGGTAAATGCCCAGAGTAATAGTCAGACTCAGGAATAGACGGACCTAGTGTCTGCTGCTAAAAGTGGTCGATCAGCCACACTTGAGCAGCGTCTGTTCACCAGTAACTGCTGGCTGAACTAAACACACAGTATTAATCAATCAAATAAACACAGCTAGCACCAACACAGCACAGCTTTCCAGCTTATGAACTGCCTGTGCTTAAACATTCCTGGCCTCCTCAGGCCAAAACACCTGCCCAAGCAAGGAGAGAGAGGCAACAGGACCAATCATTGAAAAGGAAAAAAAAATAGATATTCAGTAGGGGAAAAAGGTCAGTTTATGGAACAATACACTTCTGGTTTCCATGGAAGCGGTGTTCTGTGAGATAAAAAGGATATCCTACACACTCTCTCTCTCTCTCTCTCTCGCTCTTTCTGTCTCCCTCCTTCCCTCCCTCCCTCCCTCCCTCTCTCTCTCTCTCTCCCTCTCCTTCCCATTCCACCCCTCTTATCGAAGTGCAACACGTCCAGCCAACACCCAATCAGATGGCCTCTGCCGTTGGCAGGGTTATAGTCTCCTCCCCCTGTGTCCCCTAGCTGACGGTGGTGAGGTCATCACTGTAGACGCCCCTCCTCTCCCCTTGGGAGAAAGCATGCACTGTAATAATACACAACTACAGGCACTGAACCTGCAGGAATTATACACACCCATACACACATACACACACTCACTCAGACACACACACACACACACACACATAGATTCATACATTCACACAGACATGCACAGGCATACACTCTCACACTCAGAATAACACATGTATAGATGCATACACACACACTCACACACACATATGAGCTCATACACAAATGTATATGCTCATACACACACAGCCACCCACACACGGTCATACAAGCCATACCCACACACACACACACACACACAAATGCAACAAGATTCTTGCATTGATGATTCTTGCATTTTTGACTCACAGTTTGTTCACACACCTTCCCTGGCTGGGAATCTACTCTCTACTCCCATCTCTAAAAAAAAAAGTGTCGAGCTGGGACAGTTGAGGAAGTTCCTGAAACAGGAAAGGCTCAGAAAAGTAATGTCTGGCCTTCCCACACATAAAAACACACACACGCACACACACAAACAGACACACAAACACACACACACACACATGCAAAACACACACACACACACACACACACGCACAAACACACATACACACAAACAAAACACACAAGCATGCACGCACACACACACACACACACACACACACACACCACCACAATACTCACAGACACACACACCATTGTTTTACTCAGAGACAGCCTTCACCCAGACACACACACAAACACATTAATCTGTAAACATGCAGGACCTTCTTACAAGAAGCCTTTCCATTAACATATGACCAATTCACTTAACTATTCCCTGACAGGGCAACTTTAAGATTCATTATTGTAGACCACATGCATTTCAGATTACAACGTTCACCTCTCAACATTCAGAATTAGTAGGCCTATATGTATTTTTGGAGTTTGATGTTTACCAATATCCAACAGACTGATTATCTAATGCGAGAGTGACATCATAAAGGGGGTGTGTCATGATTTTCTGGGTGTTCTCCCTAACTATGTGCAGAACCCTCAAAAGCATTTAAGGAGGATAGGCCTTGCTTCCAAGCTAAGTAAGCACACAGAAAGCTATGGTCGGCCAGACCACCTTTCAACTCTAACGACACGCGGGGAGGAACAGTGAGGTAGTGGCCAAGTCTTGAGTCATTTGGCCCGTGTTTTTATTAAAAATGCAGAGAGTTTCGTCAGCACCAAGAGAAGCAGAACCACACCCTGAGAACAGCGAGAGAATCGCAGTGTGAAAACATTCCCATTTCTGTTGTTTTGTGCCTGTAATGGAAAGCCTGCAGGAAGAAAATCGAATGGCACAGCAGCCAAAGGCTCTTTTAAAAATAGGCAGTTAATGAAATTAGCCGGAGAGAAACAACAGGGTAATTTAATCTGAACGTTAGCCTAGCCGCAGGGATGGTGATGCTTCATCTTCTAAGCCTGTCTTTGGACAGACAGGGAATATGCCAGTGATGGGGGGGGAGTCAGGCAGCCTGTAGCCTAGTGCCTAAGGTCCATGACTGGGACCCTAGTGCCTAAGGTCCATGACTGGGACCCTAGTGGCTAAGGTCCATGACTGGGACCCTAGTGCCTAAGGTCCATGACTGGGACCCTAGTGCCTAAGGTCCATGACTGGGACCCTAGTGGCTAAGGCCCATGACTGGGACCTGGAAGGTTGGTAGTTCAAGCCCTGGTGTAGCCACTATAAGATCTACACAACTGTTGGGCCCTTGAGCAAGGCCCTTAACCCCACATTGCTCCACGGGTGATTGTCCCCCACTTCGCCTGTAAGTCAACTGTAAGTCGCTTTGGATAAAAGCGTCAGATATATTACTGTAGTGTAATATAATAAACCAGGAGAGTCACAACTGGAATAGAACAGTTAAAGAGGCATCGTAACTGGAGAAAGAAACAAGAAAGAAGAAACAAACCCCTGAACCACCAAAAGCAACTCAGCAAAGCCACAGACAAATACACAAACAAGGGAACACAAGCTTGACCAGTTGAATATAACAGTGTGTGAACCGACTTCCAGCTGGAAAAGAAACTTCCTGTTTATACAGGAGTAATCGCACTTGCAAGTCAGGGTTAAATCATGAGGAAAAGAAGTCTAGGATGATTGTACGCCTTGCCAAGTGGCCCAGCCTTTTGGCAATGTGGTAATTCTGCCGGACTGTGGAATGGGAGATCAGGTTTTAATTCCCTTATTGAGCAATAACCTCATAACCGCCTTGAAAAATCAACCTCTCTGCATAATACTGACTGATAGGAAATGTAGACTAACAGCACAAGACTGTGCTTCTGTGGTAAAACTGTGTTATAAACTAATGCATTGATCTTAAACGTTGCCCCATATTGTGAAGACAATTAATTTGGGTTTTTTTCTCAGGAAGAAGCCCCAAAAGAGAAAGCAACAAAAGGGCCCCTATCCAAACTGACTGTGTGAGAGGGCTTTTTGGACTGTTTAAAAGTGTCAATATCCCAGAACCTCTTACTTCGACCAAGGTTCTAAACATGAACTAATAAAATAAATAGGCAGCCGTGTAAACGGGATATTTAAATTTAGATTTAAATAACTGTACATAAATTGAAAATGTATTTAATGTAACTGACAGAAAATACTTGGCTTTATGCCACAGTAATATATTGTTTTTCTCTTTTTTGGGATGAGGTTGGCATTTAAGTAACATATGTATTTCACGTTGGTGTCCATTTTAAACGTAAGAGGAATACTACCGTCGTCCACAGCTCTGCTGAACATTTACTGAAACAGTCAAAACTTCAAAACTTAATTTACTGCGTATGGAAGGCACTGGTGGTTAGGCGGCAGTGTATTGTAATTCCACACACCCGCCACTAGAGGGAGAGGGAGCACGGAGAGGTGGCAGGGCGACGGTCTTCGATCTCTAGGCATGCTTCACTGTGCCATTGTCTATAAACAAGCTCAGGTCTCCCTGCTGGAGAGTTCTCAAATATATGGTTGAAAGCTTACATTGTAACCAAAAATGTAACTGTGATGTATGACGCGAGACAGAAAAATTTAATTTTTTTTTGTCAAGAGAAAAAAGACTACAAAAAAAAGCTACACATTAGGAAACACACACACCTGACTTCATGTGAATAAATGACTGCTTTAAGCATGACCTTCGAAGTTCGAACCGTAGGCTACACTGCAGCGTTCGCCGTGCAATATAGCTTTATAAAAAGCGATGTACATTCCGTAAACCAATAAATAGCCGTAGCATTTCCACAATACCCACTGTTGGTTTTCACGCCCATGTCCTACCCACGTGCCAGAACTGCGGGACCACTTGCACGTCTATACTGAAGGCTATGTTCAATAAATATCCAAGCTAACGATAAACGCGAAAGAAAACCTGCAGAAATGGGGTTCAACTGCAAATGGGGTGGATTATGCAAGAATATGACATATTATACAACGAAAGATACTGACAAAAAGCAACTGCGCTCTACGTGGGCGCGAGGCCTCCCACGCCACTCCGATCTCATAACATACACGCAACCCACGCAGAAACAATTGTAGGATTGTAACACGAACATGAATCAAATTTTGTCCGTTTGGCAAGAGATTAAACATACAAGAGCCTACTGTCTCTGGATTTCAGAAAAGCCACTGGACTGAGAAGGGAATGAGATTACATACCTTTTGATTGCTTTCATATAATTATTTACCTGAACAGCCTGCTCAATATTGTTTTCTGTTAGACTACTATAGGTACAAGTAATGTTGATTAGACGTGTTTGTAGGGTGCCATGGTTTGACATTAATCAAATAGAAAATAATCGACATTTTGATTATGAACAAAATATTATTACTTGTCTGTTGGTCGTAAATAACGGTGTAGGCTTCAAGATTGTAACGACAGCAACACGCCCATCTGTTTTAATTTACACACCCTATAGGCTACGCTACAATTCCAAATTGGCCAACAAATTGTGGGATGCGGTTTGTCCGCCTAAAGGGGAATGCAAGAGCACTAACGCTGCTTCAAGCTTCGTTTCAACCACCCAGACAAAACGGTATCAATACTGGGGCAGCTCGCCATCGCCCTTGTCCCAAGGCATTAGCCGCACAGCCCAAATTGGCAATAAACCGTCCTTCTTTCCTATAAATTCCCACTAATTGTATGGGCAATAAGCGGCACCATCGTCCAATAATCTAGGCTTCAGAAACAGACTGTTTACATATCTGTCATGAAAGACAGATACACGTGCATGTGATAAATCGGTCTGCGAAAATGAGCTTAGCGCGCACCATCATCAAAAGTGCAGGTTCAGGTGTAGCCTATTCTCCTGTTTACGCCAGCCCAAGGCTGTGTCAAGAGACGGGCATTATTAGGTTATCCAGACTAGAGGCCACTGTTCTATATCAAATTAATTAATTTATAGTATACTACATCGAAGAGAGCGTCTTGCCACCAAAGATAAAAAGGCAAGAAAATATTAAAGTCCTACCTTTTACGCCTGGAAATACTGTCCTCTGTTGCTAATAAAAGCGATCTTTCTCGTGCGTCAGCATCCCTTTTGTTTTGAAATCCCTGGTAAATACTTGGGGTTCAATGCTGCTCCGTATGTACCGTAAAACGCGAAGGGTAAAGAAGGTTGCGCTCGGATGCAGCGTAGCCTACAGACAGCACGATGTTGTAGTCAGATGCAATCTACGTGCCTCCCGCTGCTTGCGCATCTGGCCCGAGCCATTCCCAGTAACTGGGTGGGGGTATTCTGTTCTGGACGCCCGATGACAATGCAGTATTCGCCCCCAGACGACTGGCCTTTACAGTGAGATATCCAATAGAAATATGTAACACTCACACACCTACATTGCCTCATGGAAATGCATATTTGCGCCTGCTGCACATTTTGGAATTCTGTAGACGCACAGTGGTGTTGTTTTTAATATGTCATATGCAAGTGCTATTTGATAAATATACATATGTAGCAACAATAGTTTTTTTTTTTTTTTTTCACTTGCAGCATGATATCGAGGATCGTTTCCAGTCCATGGAAGGTTATTTTCCAAATGAGCGGTGTGCGGTAAGAGGAACATGTAAATAAGAATGGGCGACGGCCATTATAACACAAAATACACAAAATACAAATGTACAAAGCAATAACTGTCGACAACCGTGCGTGCCCTTATGAAGGCGAAACTTTCATAAATTAAGCGCATGGCTGTGTCGGTCCTGGTAATTTGAGAGTAAAGGCCTAATGTTAGGGAATGGATTATAATAATTCATAACATTGTTATAAATCCGTGCAGCAACAGTTGTAATCAATGTTAACATAATAATACTTAAAGTACACAGGGAATAACACTGAACTGTCAAATAATCTTTTGACGAGCTAATAACCAGCCAAGGCGAGTCAGTGGAAACGCCCGCGGTTCATGTCTGATAAGAATTGGCAATGGGGTTTATCATAATCTTGAATGTGCATGCAGAGTAAATTGGTTGAAACTGATATGTGTTCATCTCCTTTGAGATGGTCCTCACCCCCACCCTCAAACACAGGCGCGCTCACACATGCGCATGTTTATGTAGCACCGTTAGCTCTTTTTGTTTGATTCACACACCTGCACCACCTCCAAACCAACTTACACTGGCACCATTTTGATTGTTGTTTACTGATAAGTCTATTTCGGACGTATTCTATAACACGATATATGTGAGGAATACTCCTACACATAATAATTTAATCCATCCATCCATTATCTGAACCCGCTTATCCTGATCAGGGTCGCAGGGGGGCTGGAGCCTATCCCAGCATACATTGGGCGAAAGGCAGGAATACACCCTGGACAGGTCGCCAGTCCATCGCAGGGCACACACACCATTCACTCACACACTCATACCTACGGGCAATTTAGACTCTCCAATCAGCCTAACCTGCATGTCTTCGGACTGTGGGAGGAAACCGGAGTACCCGGAGGAAACCCACACAGACACGGGGAGAACATGCAAACTCCGCACAGAGAGGCCCCGGCCGACGGGGATTCGAACCCAGGACCTCCTTGCTGTGAGGCGGCAGTGCTACCCACTGCACCATCCGTGCCGCCTAATAATTTAATAATGATGCTAAATAAACATGCCTGTTGAAGATGTGCTTGTGTGTATAGAGGCATAAGCTGCACATGAAGTGTTCTCCATTTCCCCAAATCTTAACTGTCAAGTGAAAATGAGCACTGGACTGACATGAGGATATACACTCACTGAGCACTTCATTAAGTATTTATTAGTTATTTTTTAGACTTATTGTTCTTCTGCTGCTGTAGCCTATCCACTTAGAGGTTTGAGATATGTTCAGAGATGCAATTTTGCATACCTCTGTTGTAATGTGTGGTTATTTCCGTTGTTGTCACCTTCCCGTCATCTTTGACCAGTCTGGCCCTTCCCTGACCTCTCTCATTAACAACGCATTTTCGCCCTCAGAACTGCTGCTCACTGGATGTTTTTTGTTTTTCGCACCATTCTCAGCAAACTCTAGGAACTGTTGTGTGTCAAAATCCCAGGAGATCAGCAGTTTCTGAGACACTGAAACCCCCCTGGCACCAACAACTCCATGGTTAAAGTCACTTCACATTTCTTCCGCATTCTGATATTTGGTCTGAAAAACAGCTGACCCTCTTGACCATGTCTGCATGCTTAGTTGCTGCCACATTATTGGCTGATTAAATATTTGCACAGGTCTACCTAATAAAGAGGTAACTGAGTGTACCTATGTGATGATGAGAACGGGCAATTCAGCCCATCTTGGCACGTCATTTTTTCAAAAGAGGCTTTTGAATAGGTGCACACAATTAAGAAGAAGAAGAAGAAGAAGAAGAAGAAGAAGAAGAAGAAGAAGAAGAAGAAGAAGAAGAAGAAGAAGAAGAAGAAGAAGAAGAAGAAGAAGAAGAAGAAGAAGAAGAAGAAGAAGAAGAAGAAGAAGATTATTATTATTATTATTATTATTATTATTATTATTATTATTATTATTATTATTATTATTATTATTATTATTATGTGGCATGGATGGTGCAGTGGGTAGCACAGCCGCCTCACAGCAAGGAGGTCCTGGGTTCGAATCCTGGTCGGCCGGGGCCTCTCTGTGTGGAGTTTGCATGTTCTCCCCGTGTTCGTATGGGTTTCCTCCGGGTACTCCGGTTTCCTCCCACAGTCCGAAGACATGCAGGTTAGGCTGATTGGAGAGTCTAAATTGCCCATAGGTATGAGTGTGTGAGTGAATGGTGTGTGTGCCCTGCGATGGACTGTCGACCTGTCCAGGGTGTATTCCTGCCTTTCGCCAAATGTATGCTGGGATAGGCTCCAGCCCCCCTGAGACCCTGTACAGGATAAGCGGGTTAAGATAATGGATGGATGGATGGATGGATGGATGGATAATAATAATAATATTAATATTAATAAAAACCCAATATCTACCCTAAAAAATAAAAACTTGGGGGGGGGGGGGGTACCATCTGTACTCAGTATACCCCATATAAATAATGGTTATATTACAAAAACAATTGCAAAAATAATGGCTTGTCACTTGTGCTAAAACCTCTACTTGTACAGAGGAGATTTTCCAGAGGGTTTCCAGAGAACATGGACATGACCTCATCCTCAGCTAAAACCCTGAGCCAGATTTCACTGGGCCCCTCTTGCATTCTGTTGCTCAGGAGACCCAGGTCTTGCGTAACCTGCCGCTAAGTTATCTTCTTCCCTCAAAGCAGGGTTATCAGATAATGTTCTGCTTATAAAGGATCACATTTTTAATTAGCCAAATAAGTGAGGTGATGTCACACAAGAACATAATGAAAAGCATATTCTCTCTTCAGAGAGCACAGATTTAACAATTCTGGTTTTGGCCAAATGTCTTTTGTACTCAGCAATTATGAAATAAAGAAATCAGAATTTAAATATACCAAACTCGCACATTTTCTTAATGCATGCACTGACCTAAAATGTGTATTTATAGGGCAGTATATACTGACAGTTGATCAGTGATTTCAGAAGAATTTGGTAAATTTGGCAGAGAATAGCTAAATATGCAGGATTCCCCCACTGGCTTAATTTAGGGGGAAGGGGGCTCTGTCAAGCAGGAATGATTGACAGCCCCATAAATGCTATCTGCTAACTGCTAACATCATGAATACAAACCTGAGACAGTTGTGGGGAGTTAAACTGTAAGATAATAAATCATACTCTTATGTCCGATTGCAGAATACACTAATTTCTGTTCATAAAGAGAACAGGGTGCACCGCACACACATGAATGGTCTGACTTTGACATTCATTCCCATGTCATACTTTTAATTAATTAATTCAGATTTATTTACACTCGGAAAGGCCAAATTGAGGGACTAGTGCCCTCTTTTATAAGTGTGGCGAGTTCACAATTAGAACATAATACAGTGAATGAATGTGTAAGTTGATGAATACTTACATTTCTGAATCCTTCAGACACACACAAAAATAACTACTTTTTTTTTTTTTTTTTTTTTTCACACCGCACACCTGGCTAATGTCACCCCAATACTCCACATCCATCTTTCTTCAAAACAACACCTTCCCCCAAGTGACTCTCTCCGAGGCAACCCTCGCAAAGCTAGGGGAGATTCTCACTGGGGCCCTGGAGAAGTGTTAATGACTGCTATGGAGAACAGAGATGGTTACAGTAGTGTTTCACCTCACCTGAACCAGAGATTACAAAACACTCCCCTGTTCTCCAGTGAGAAAAGCACCACACTGACAGGACCTGATCACACAGCCAGTAAACAGGTGGAAACAGGATAAATCGAGCCAGATTTCAGGCAGGTAAATACTGATCTCACTGCTCTGAAGCTGGCCATACCTGAAATGAGACCTGTAACTTCATTTTACTAGTGGAGTTGAGGAGAACCTGCTCTCGCTTCAGGCGTTAACCAAAGCACTGCCTTCCTGGGTTGGTTACCTGCGGTTATACGTACATTTGCACAACTAGAGCGTTAATTATTTTGTTGCACCTGTATTTAACCATAACTTGCGTAATATTATCTGCGTAGAGCAGAGAACTGTAACATAAGCCAACGGAGTAGAACGACCAGATGAGAACTGTGCGCCTTACACACATTGCGCACACACGTCACGTTACGTAGTGCGGGGGTGAAAGGTCACACAGAAATGGCTTCTGGAAACGGACTTGCTTCTTTGGTGTGTAATCTTAATGTATATTCTGATTTTGTTGGTAAAATGTGACAATGTATTTTTAGGCATCGATTGAAATATAACTTGTAGAGTCGTGTTATGACCGGTTAGCGTCTTGCTTAAACGGGTTGGTTCGTTAGCTCGTGTGTGGCTACGTTAACGCTCCACGCCATGGATGGAGCATGGTTTTGATATATCTAAACTGGAAGCATTGCACAACAGAGTAGTATCATTTTGAATGACAGTGTTTTGATGATTTATCTGCTCATTTTTTCTAGCTAGTAACCATTCTTGGATAGTCATTAACAAACATTTTTATTCGCTCAAGTAAAAGGTTATCTATAGATAATTCGATCGGCATCAGTTATGGATAGTATAGAACAGGAAACGGATCCAGTTAATTTTAATTATATGAAATCTCAGAATACCTTCTATCAATTTTTAGGGTGTAGAAGGAGCCACCGCCGCAGCGCAGGCGCTCTCTCTCCCAGCTGATGCGTACGGAAATGACGTGAGTATCAATTTGTTTGCATTGGTACATTATTTTAATATGCCCAAGACGTTTCTTCCATATTGGACTACAAGTCAAGAATAATTCATACGTTTTTCTACGTGTCATAGTGTAAAGTTTTGTAGCTAATGTTTGAAATTCATATTTCTCCATTGTGCTGCATGGATTAAATTTGATGGATGGGAGTATTTCCTAGTAATTTAGATTCGGTATCTTGGGTGTGGGTGATTTTCATGTGTATACCTTCCCTCCTACTCTCTTAGCATCAGCTGGAGGTAATGTGGGCAATGAAAGCCTACCAACATGCTGAAATTTACTTTAATGTAAGTTCTTGAGTCCATACTAATGAGAAATTTATCCAACTTTGCTCATAGTGGTTACCAAATGAACACTCCTCCCTTTACATTCTGTGTTTTGCAGCTCATCTCATCTGTAGATCCTAAATTTCTGAAGCTCACAAAAGTTGACGATAAGATTTACTCTGCGTTCAGGGAGGCGTTTGCCGACCTGAATGTTGAAATGCTGGACCCAGACTTGCTGAAGTCAAATGACGCCAAAGAGGTGAGCAAGTTTGAGAGAAAAAAAAAATTCAATTTCCTTTTTTCTCTTTTTTGACTTGATTTCCCACATATTGTCTGTTTCTTTGGCGATTAGAAATGGAGGCCATTTTGCAATGAGTTTGATGGTCTTGTGGAGGACTTCAACTACGGCACGCTTCTACGGCTGGACTGCCGGAAGGACTATACGGAGGAGAACACCATATTTGGTATGCCAACAGCTGAATAGATTATCAAAATCAACGGATTATGATCAGAAATAATGTTCCGCTAGCTGGCTTGGTCAACAGAGCAGACCTGAATCAAATAAGTCTTGGATGCAAATACTTTTCCTGGTACAATTGCCAGCCAAGAAGACCAGAAAGCAGGGCTTGCATTTTCTGAGAGTATTTCATGGGTTCCAGTGCAGCAGACAAGCTCAGTAACAGAGCCACTCTCCAGTGTCAGGGTGAGCTATGCGATCACAGATTGAAGCGATTGTTGTGTCAGCAGCCAGCTGTGTAGGGAGGACTATAGCAGCTGCTCACAGACGGCTTTGTCCATCTGGAGCTGGGTGGTTTCCATTTGGCCTGGACTGCCGCTACACGAGCACCTCCCAGTAATGAGCTGTCTGTAGTCCTGTGAGGACTGTACGGCAGGGATCATCAAATCCAAATCCAGGCCCTGCTTTTCTTTCCTTCCGGGTAGTTAAACGCACAATAGGTAATTTCTGACTTCTAATGGTCAAGAGAGGAATTGCAACAACAAACACCCTCAAACCACAACACTGTTTATCCTTCCCCCCCCTTTTCTGTAAACGCGCTGATGTTGAACCCCCACTGTAATTATTGTTCAGCTATACAATGTTTTTGGTACAGTGTCGGCCCGTCAACTGTATATATTGTAACCCGAATTTAAGGACTATAAACACAGGCAGAGGGTGAGTCAACATGTCAGTGAGCCTTTTTTCAGTGCTCGGAAGGGATTTACAATGGTTTTGTAACAATGTTTTAACACAAAAATCTTACCTATTGTACCTTTAACTGAACAATTAGTGCTACTGATTATACAGACTGTCTTGACGGCTGACTCCCAGGTACAGTGAAGGTGTACAGCAGCAGGTCAGGGCTATGAGCACAGGGCTGTCTGATGTGAAACATGAGCTGCCTCATTGGAGTGGACACGTCAGTGCAGCGGTGCCCCTGGCCTGGGTGGGGTAGCGGTGAATGGAGCGAAAACTGATTATCCTAATCTAGGGACAGAAATTTAAAAAGGTGTAGGGGGGTGTTTTTAAAATGCAAAAGAACATGAGATGGTAGAAATGCTTCAAAACAGCGGTTTCAAAGTTGTTGCCAAGGAGGGCCATGTGCATGAAGGTTTTCATTCGAACCAATGAATGCGGCCTTAATTGATTCTAATGACTCATTCAGCCACATACTTTTAACTTGGCATATGAATCAAGTTAAGAGTCGGGGGGCCCAGTTTTGATTCCCAACAAATCAGTTTTTCTGATTCCCAATACGCACGGCCCTCCATGGCGTTGAGTTTGAGAACTGCTTTAAAATCAGCTAATCTGCTACAGGTAATTAACTAACCATGCTGTTGCTTTCTCAGCTACCAGAATCCAGTTCTTCGCCGTGGAGATTGCAAGGAACAGGGAAAGCTACAACAGTGCGATCTACAATGCAAAGAAACGCAGTGTGGAGACAGGACAGAGCTAACCAATCCCCGGCGACCATCCTTCAAGCCTCCTCCAATCAGAAACAACCTGTCCAGCTCAACATTGCCCTCTGCTTGTGACTGGGCAAAGGACATAATTCAGCTGAACTTACTTTCCTTGAGTGCTCCTCCTCTGGAAACTCCTCACCGATGGGAATCAAAGCCATCGAAGCCACTCCAGTGCAGTCGGAGCCCAATGTTAAATGAAAATGGATAACCCCCCGAAAATAATCAGCATGTTTCCCCCCCACCCCATAACCTAGTGGTCCTCACTCCTGGTCCTGGAGAGCTGCAGGGTGTGCTGGCTTTCATTTTCTCAGCACGTTTTCAGATTGAACATGCCCCTGGTTTCTTGGGTCTGAATTGGTTGCTGATATTAAGGCGAAAACAAAAACCAGCACACCCAGCGGCTCTCCAAGACCAGTGAGGATCACAGAGGTGGTCCAGGAAAGTCCCGAACATTGTTCCTCTAGATGTGCCAAAATGACTCCAGTGAAGAATGGACTGTATTTGTTTTCCTTGGTTTCAATCACTAAGTTGACAAACAAACCTTCACATAAAGGCAGGTAACAGTGCGATTGTGGCTGAAATGGTTCATGCTTCATATATAAACTAATGTAGGGCCACAATAAACTTGGTGTTTCTTTTGACAGACTTTATTCTTCCTTCAGTATTCCTTCAGCTGTTCAATTTCACTAATGTAGTCTTGGCTATTGTGAATGGGAGAGTGTTTCCATACATTGGATTTGCAAGATCAGGGCCTTGTTCCACGAAGCAGGATTAGAGTTAGCTGGATAACTGCACCGAGTGAGACCCGGCATCCTCCCTAATCTGGAACATGGACTCAAGTAAAAATGTCCCAGGTTATCCAGCTCTGTGAAATACCCCTCAAGTTTTCCGAGCTGCTGACTGGCACACACAACCAGTAACATGTCATTGGTTTGATGTTCCTCTACCTCAGTCTGAATACAGGAGAGCTGTCGGCATTAGATTACCGCATCAGCGGGTGAGGAATTCTTTTCGATTGGCACTTTTGTTCATTAAGTTAAATCGCATCAGGGCAAGAATACTAAACCACTTCGGCGGAGCCAGTGGCCTTTTCTCTTGCACATACTAAGTCATTGAAACCCCATTTGTGGTTCGTCTGTGCAAGTTTTAATTTCAGCCCTCTAGAAAAGGTGATTCATTCAATATTTACGGAAGGCAGCGGTCCTATTTGTGCCTCCCAGACACTAGAGCTAATGGCAGACATTTGCATTAAAACATGCCGGTTCACTATTTCACTGCAACACTAGTGGTTGCAAATGTCACAAAATCTTATGTGTATAGAAAAAAAACATTCATGACTCTTCAGCTGCAGATGATATCCTCTCTACAACAGGGCTGCCCAATGAACTGTGCTTTGTTAGGGTTTGAGTGAAAACTTACAGGATGGTAGATATCCAGGAAAAGGGTTGGGCAGCCCTGCTCTAGCTGTTGAATGAGGTCTGCTTTGTTAGGGTTGGAGTGAAAACCTAGAGGACGGTAGAGCCCCTGCTCTACAACATCCGTGAAACCTGGGCCGACCACTCTGCTCTACATACTCCAGTGCCTTACCGTCCCTTCCCGAAAGCAGTGTTTCCCAACCGGGGTGCCGTCAGCCGGGGTCTGGTGTGCCCTGTGAAAAATCCTTCCACAAAACCGCAAAGTTCAAATGAATTGAAAACACAAACCAATCCCATTCACAATGCAATTAAAAAGCAATTGGCTTAACTAAAACCCAGAAAGAACATTTAGGCCTCCGTTTGACACGTCACATCAACGTCCGTACATTGGGTGCTTTTGGGAGGCGTGCTGTGAGACTCATTTTGGAAGGCACGCTGCAGAAAGAAAAGGCGTTTGGAAACGCTGTCCTTAATAGTCTCTTTGCTCCGACAGGCCTTTACTCCCAGCTCCCTACCAGGAAAGCTCTAATCCTTCATTCACCTGATCTACAGGACAAACAGGGCCAGACCAGTGAGTACAGATGTGATATCACATTATCACAAAACATTTTAACTAACAAATTAACTATGAACACATTTGCACCATAAGCAGACATAAGTAAATACAATTTTAAAAACCATAACCTGAACTAGTACAGAAATGAAGTGTTAGCGGATGACGATGAAGTGGAAGCAAAAAATGGAGTCTGAAGATGAGGGTCTTCGGTCCACTGGAGGTGGATTGAATTTTCCACCACAGACCTACCCATGCTACATTCCACTACCCTCAAACCTAATTACTTGCAACAGCACTACAGTCTTGTCCCATGTCCTCCTTGTACCTATTAAAAGACATGCAAGTCAGGTTGGGTGTACTCCTGCCATTACCTTTTACCAAGGCACAGGCCACAGAGTTGGTCCCTTGTGATTGCCTGCTCCTCCTTAGGATAGGTTAAATGCAGTGGACAAATTACCCTGTGGAGTTCCATAAAGTGTATCTTATTTGGCACTGAGCTTTATTTTGTCACTTTATGTATGCACTACTGTCATATGCATCAGCTCCAAACTCTAAAAAGTCCAAACCTTAAATATACACTTACATACGTCATTCTAGATAAGAGCATCTCATAGATGCCTAAACGTATATGTTAATATACAGCTGAGGTAATGTCTTCCGTTTTGAGAATGCCTGCCAGCGTTCTCCTCTTGGTTTGAGTATCTAAAACGCTCCCAAAATATAAATACTTGCACCCAAATTGCAATAGTTTTACGTGAATCAGTATGGCACACAAATCGAAAGCTCAAGGATGATATGATAAGCTCAAACACAAAAGGTATGTTTGCGGACATTTACAGGCCGATCATTTCGCTATAAAATACCTCCAGTCCTGGTACACTGAAGCTGAAACAGGGATTTCTCACCTCAACATATCACCCACACATTACAGGCACAAGTCTGTCTCAGTACAAACCAATGACGTTTATTTATTTCGTTTTGCAGTCACGGTGCTTACACTATACGCAGCAAACATCCAAACCAGCTACCTCGTCATCACTCAATGGACCCAACACACTGTTTCCCAAAATGGACACATTCACAAGGATTTATATATATAAAAAATAAAATAAAAATGAAGAATGGATAATTGTTAAACATGGTTAGAGATGAGCTAGGTCTTCACAAAACGATTAGCAGCAACACTCCTTAAGAGTAGCACAAATTGCTAATATAAATCCATTCTGTATTATTTTAGTGCGAAATTTCCTTCCGTAATTAAAATTAAGGGGGGCTTCTTCGGACATAAGAATAGTGGGTGGGGGCAGTGCTGACTACAAGAGAGCCTAAGTGAGTGAGGGGGGGGGGGGGGGGGGGTCTGCTCTCGTTTAATGCCACAGGGCTCATTCCAATCGCTTTTTCTTTCTCCTTCTCTTGCCCCTTGCTCCACCCATTGGGAGAGGCTAGGAAAAGATGTCCTCGCTACTTCAAACGTCAGTTCGAAGCCAGATGTAGCAGACGGGGAGAAGTGGATCCACAGGTCAATCATTTATACGCCACGCTTTAGGAAAAAATAGTTCCGCAAAGGATGCGCTCGTGTTTCTTCACAATAAAGGAACGTTCTGGAGTTTTTGAGTTCTAGGAGCAAGAAAAAGGTAAAAGTGGAAAAACTGAACTGCGGCTGGAACGAGCCCGTTGTCCCTTTTCTTCCCCTCGCTGGACATCACTCTATCCCAGAGTAACAGGAGGAGCAAGAGCAAACAAGCACATGACCAGAACCTCAGACCTCCTACTCCCCTCAAACCTCACAATAAAATAAAAGTGAAAACTCGATCGAGCCTGGTGAAAATCGTTGGATCGGTTGCCATCAGTGCATTCTCTTCCTACTGTTATGACAATGACACTCAATGAAATTTGAGTTAAATTAAATTGAAAATGGTTTCCTAGGCAACATTACGAGTACTGCTGCAGCTGAAATAAAAGAAAGGGAAAGTAAACGAACATTAAAGCCCGTTAACGTTAAACACTTAAGGAACTGGGACATACCAAGCGCTTTGCCTTATATACCGTACGTGAGTTTACCGGCTTCTTTTAGCCCTAGCTATATACTGCCAATCCACAAGGTGGCAGCCTGGGCTAATTTGGTTGGAGTGAGTAACCCTGGAGCGGAAATGATTACTTCTTTGTTTGTAGTTCTCAACCAAAGCCAAACCCTTCAGAATTCGAGTGGAGGCGTGGGACTGAAATGGTTAAGCACCTTTAACGGAAACGCGTGGAATTTCAGCTTGCATCACATTACAAAATTAGGACTGTGCATTTTTCTACACAAGGACTAGAGAAAGACCCCTTGCGTTGCTGCATGTGCTCCTTGAATGGCATTCCACAAGGTCTCAAAACCCTGATTCCACACTTTAAAAAAGCACATCTAGCCACTCAGATTGTCCTTATGGGAAATGTAGTCCTATGCCTGTGTAACTAGAGCCCCCAGCCCTCCATCTTACCTGCTCATGGTCAGGCAGACCTGGGTCAAATGCGTATTTATTTTTGATTCAAATACTTTTGTGCGCGACTGATCTTGCCTAGCACAATTGAGACGACCAAGAGGACCAGAAGGTGGAGCTTGCACTTTTTGAAAGTATTTAATAGGCTCCAATATTCCAGACAAGCTTAGTAAAGCGTCAAAAAATATTTAATTAAAAAACAATGACGTATTGGACCCGGGTTTCATTAGAGAAGGCCTAAAAGCAGTGCTGGGAGATTGAGACTACACCAACAACCCCCCCAGAGTTGGGCGAAGCCTCCAAGTGCTTTTTAAAGTGACTTGCAGATTTGAATCAATTGTGTTGTATTGGGATTGGGGGAACGAAGCCTTTCGATTCATTCAGGAGACAGTGACATCACAGCACACACCAGCTCTGTGCATTAAGGGGGTGGCGAGGCCTGGGGGTGTCTCTCACATCGTAGCGACAGGAAGGAGAGCACTGCGCTCAATCTGAGCAAGGTCAAAGGTCACCCTCCCCACCAAAGCCATCCTCTCCCCCACACACCGAGCGTCAGGCTGTCACTGTCTCAGTCTCTCCCCCCCCCACCTCTACCTCTTTGAGGAGAGTCCCGTTTTGCCACACGTTCCAAACCCATTGCAAACGCAACCCCTCACTGGGATACCGTACCCTCTCCATACACAGACAGACTCGATACTCCAGAGCACTATAAAAATCTCAATCACACTTTTTTTTTTTTTTTTTGTCCATTTGTTTTTCTTCTTAAATTTAATTATTATAAACGTTCAAAATGTTATGAAAAAATGTACACTTTTTTTTTGTGTATTTTTTGTACAAGGCAGGCAGAGATAGAGGAGTACTGACACCCCTCCCCCTATACCCCATCCCGTCCCTGGGTTTGGGGCCTCCCTTTAGTACATCCTCTGCTCCTGCCACCCACCCCCCCACCCCCCCAAGAATCACCCTCCCAAAAAGTCTATTATTCTCTCTTTGGACTTTGAGCCCCAATTCTCAGAGTTTGGTCAAACGGTGACCCTTGGAAACTGGCTGCAGGATAAAAGGGGGGGGGGGGGGGGGTTGGGGGTGGGATTTGGGGTTGGTTCGGGGGGTGGGGGGTGGGGATGGGCGTGACGGTGGGTGGTCCCCTGACGTCCCGGGCCTAGGGGGGGCGGGGCTGTGGAGGAGGGGGGCGGAGTCTGGAATGTCAGCTCATCATCTCGTTGCTGTTGACCCCGTAGGTGGAGTTCTTCATCGAGTCGTTCACCTCCCTCCGGAACACCGATAGGTTCTGTGTGAACCTGGGGGAGGAAGAGGAGGGAGAGGAGGGAGCGGAGGAGCTTTAGAACAGGGGATTCTCAAACCGGCTTGTTTCTACTAGCTTTCCCTGCAGGGACATCAAACTGTCACTCGCTCTTAATTACACACTTATCTAACTCACGATTATTTCCCTCCTAAGGCTAACTTTTGTCAATCAATATGCATTACAGCAGTCGGGGTGGAGATTGGACCCTCAGGACCAATAGGGAGAGACCCACCAAGTGTTGTGCCAACCTCAGCAAGGCGCCAAAATGGCAAGTCTTGACCATCTTCTTCCCATTCACCTTGTTCTGGTATTATTATTCTCGTTTTACTATTACCATCACTCTTTTTAATTCTTTAGTATTTAATAGTATTTATGGATAGATTAAAAACACAATATAACATCGTGAACCTTACTTGAACGAACGAATGAGAACAAGTGATCTGCTCGCGCCCAGGGAGGCTAACCGAAGCTAGCCCCGCGGGCCCCCGGAGGCCTGGACGCACCTGTCTCTGTTCTTGGTGAGCAGGTTGCGCTCGATGCCCTCCATCAGGTTCTCGAAGCACAGGTGCATGGCCTGCTGTTTCTCGGGCGGCTGACTGCTCACGATGCTGCTCCGCAGGTCCGCAAAGTACTGGAGTGGAAACGCACACGAGGGAGAGAGGTTCGTTCGCCGCCCCAACTCGCCGCGTCCCGCCCCAGAGTCCGCCATTTCCACTCGATACAATCAATCACCATCTTGTTTTTAGGAGAAACTAATCTTGAGTTACTTTCTAGTAGTAGGAAAATGGTGAGCATTGTTGGGCAGAATGGCTCGTCAGTATGTTATGCTATGCTATGTTACGCTGCATTGTGCTACGTTAGGTTTATGGTTGCACCAAAATATCGGTAGAGAATCGTAATCAGCTGATTTGAGCTTTAAAACACATAATCCAATCCAAACTCACAATCCAATCACACAATCCAATCCAAACACACAAAATTCCACCTAAAAGAACGTTCTGGAGAGTGCCGGTATGTGCCCGTCAGCCAAAAGCCAGCTGTGTGGAATTTCTTTGAATTGCTGTTCATTTCCTATTTAAAAGATGACATTACAGTCAGCAAGAGCGGACACACCCACGAAAACGTCATAAAAACGTTCAGGCGGCAGAGTTTCCATAGGAAATGAAAGAAGTGATTGTACAAAGGTCTTTAAATGAGCACAAAATGGTGTGCTATATTAAAATCATAGCAATTGTCTGAACACCAGAAAGCTGCCCTGCGGTTCACCGCACAGAAAACGGGTTTAAAACCCAGATTTTTACTTTTATTTAATCGACAAGAAGCCCGTGGCTAACAACAGCTAACGTTGTTAGCCTGGAAAATAAAATCGTTCTTCTGCAAAGTGATGTTAAAAGTGAAACCGAATGATTATGATCACCTGGGCAGTCTGGTTAGGTAGTCTAGCTGCTTTACATGGTTATGGATCACAAATGCAGCCGAAGTCTTTCCTGTTTTTGAAAAATAACATGTCAGGGAGTGATGGCACTCGAGTCCTCTACGGTTTATACCTCTGCTGGTCTACAAATATAATGATTTACTGACATCATTATTCATTAAAATACTAAAATAGGGATTAGCCATGATGGGCCCCTATTCAGAACAATGGCAGACACAGGTCTGCTTTCCCCCCTACACACCTATGACGCGTTACCTACTGTTGCCATAACTAGTTTATAACAGGGGCTAGTTGTTGAGGACACGCACACGCTGGTCCTCTTGGTTAGCTAAATTACGCCAGGGAAGATCAATCAATCACAGAGAAGTAATTGAAGGGTCCCTGCCTTACCTTCTCATTTAGCAGGATCAGTCCCAGTAAAGGCCGTGACATGGACCACTGATTTCGGCAGTCTTCAAAAATGATAATGTTGAGGACCGTGGACAGCATCTGGAAGACATGTTTAAATAAATTTAGAATAGCAAAGAAATCTTGTATGCGGTCTTGTGACATATAGCGGTGCTAACACCAGCACTGCTAACACCAGCATTGCTAATACTAGCATCGCTAACACAAGCATCGCTAAGACCAGCATCGCTAACACTAGCATTGCTAACACCAGCACTGCTAAGACCAGCATGAACACCAGCACTGCTTACACCAGCTGTGCTAACATTAGCCCTGCTAATGCCAGTGGTGCTAACGCTAGCTCTGCTAACACCACGTCAGGATGTAGAAAGAGGTCAAGTGAGAGAAGAGACACTGCTACAGACACCACAACGGACAGTAATTTAACCCCCCACACAGGGCAGGGAGGGCAGGCTTGACACTGCGGTGGATTGAGGGATCACAGACCTGCTGGATCATTTCGGGGTGCTGCTGCATGATGTGGAGGAAGCGGTCGCTGTCCTGGCCCAGAGAGGACGCGCGTTTCTTGGTGCTGCGGGAGAGCTGCTTGAACAGGTACGTCACGATGTGGTCCAGGCTGGAGCAGCAGCCCGTGCACACCATGGTGTCTGCAGCACACAGGAGACCGATTACACACACTCTCACACTCTCTCACACACTCTCACACACTCTCACACACTCTCACACACTCTCTCACACTCTCTCACACTCTCTCACTCTCTCTCACTCTCTCTCACTCTCTCACTCTCTCACTCTCTCACTCTCTCACTCTCTCACTCTCTCTCTCACTCTCTCTCTCACTCACACACTCACTCACACACTCACTCACACACTCACTCACACACTCACTCACACACTCACTCACTCACACACTCACTCACACACTCACTCACTCACTCACACACTCACACACTCACTCACACACTCACTCTCACACTCTCACACTCTCACACTCTCACACTCTCACACTCTCACACAGGAGACCGGTTACAACCCCACACACACACACACACACACACACACACACACAGGAGCCCGTTTACAACCACACACACTTGCACACTCGCACACTCACACAGGAGACCGGTTACAACCGCATACCCGCACACACAGAGGGGAGACAGGTTACAACAGGAGACTGGTTACTCACATGCACTACTGTCACACACTCGCGCACACACAGTCGTACCCAGTGCTGTGAGCCCCTCTGAGATGGAGGACAGGATGTACATGATGACGTGCGGCTCGAGGCTGGCGATGAAGGCCATGTGATCCTGCGTCAGGACCTCCAGCAGAGAGTAATACGACTGGCTGAGTTTGGGGTAGTCCTGCAAGAGAGACCGGCAACATTGTGGGACCGTTACCGGTGAGTTTGTAACTGCCAACCCTGGTTCTAATAATAAATTAAATGAATTTACAACTTAGCTAACACTTTTATCCAAAGCGACTTTACAGTTGATTCGACTAAGCACGGGTTAAGGGCCTTGCTCAAAGGCCCACCAGCTGTGCAGATCTTTTTGTGGATACACCGGGGCTTGAACCACCGACCTTCCAGGTGCCAGTCATGTACCTTAGCCACCAGGCTACCCTATGTAGTTCTACACTGAAACAGCGTCAGACTGCCCCTGACCCCTGACCCCCTCACCAGCAGGTCACTGTGTGGGACGGAGAGGAGGAGCTTAATGAAGGTCTGTAGGGCGTTGTCGAGCGCGTCGTCGCCATAGAGACGGAAGACGCCGAAGTTGACGTAGTTCCCACTGAGCACGGCCTTCAGCATGGAGAAGCAGATGGACACGCCCTTCAGCTTCAGAGCGTACACCTGGTCCTTCGGCACGTCCCCCAGAGTGAGGATCCGGTTACCTGCCCGTAACACACACACACACACACACACACGCGTTAACCAGGTCTACAGACTCACACACAGACACACACACACACACACACGTTAATCAGGTCTACAGACTCTCACTCACACAAACACGCGTTAACCAGGTCTACAGACTCTCACTCACACATACGCGTTAACCAGGTCTACAGACTGTCACTCAGACAAACACGCGTTAATCAGGTCTACAGACTGTCACTCAGACAAACACGCGTTAATCAGGTCTACAGACTCTCACTCACACACACACGCGTTAATCAGGTCTACAGACTCTCACTCACACAAACACGCGTTAACCAGGTCTACAGACTCTCACTCACACAAACACATGTTAATCAGGTCTACAGACTCTCACTCACACAAACACGCGTTAACCAGGTCTACAGACTGTCACTCAGACAAACACGCGTTAACCAGGCCTACAGACTCTCACACGCGTTAAAGCTGGCCAACAGACTCTCACTCACACAAACCCGCATTAACCAGGCCAACAGACTCACACACACACAAACCCGCATTAACCAGGCCAACAGACTCACACACACAAACACAAACACACACACACACGTTAATACAGGCCAACAGACTCTCACACACACAAACCCGCATTAACCAGGTCTAGAGACTCACACACAAACACACACACACACACACACACACACACACACATTAATACAGGTCTACAGACTCACTCTAACACACACACACACACACACACACACACACACACACACACACATTAATACAGGTCTACAGACTCACTCTAACACACACACACACACACACACACACACACACACACACACACATTAATACAGGTCTACAGACTCTCTCTCACACAAACACGCATTAACCGGGCCAACAGACTCTCACTCACACAAACACAAACACAAACACACACACACACACACACACACACGAAAATACAGGCCAACAGACTCTCTCACACACAAACACAAACACAAACACACACACACACACACACACACACACACACACACACGAAAATACAGGCCAACAGACTCTCTCACACACACACACACACACACACACACACACATTAATCAGGTCTAGAGTCTCACACACAGACACACACACACACACACACACACACACACACATTAATACAGGTCTACAGACTCACTCTCTCACACACACACACACACACACGTTAATGCAGGTCTACAGACTCACTCGATCGCACAGAGAGCGGTCAGTTAAAATGGGCAGTGGGTCGGGCCATGGAGCTTACCGTATGTGGTTATCATTTTACTCGTCTCCCTGAAAAGCAGGATTCCGTTTGGCGACGAGACGTCAAACTGCAGCCGCTGCGACCTGCAGGACAGGACAGACATGGACAGGGACGCATCAGATACCATTATTATTATTATTATTTTTATTATTATTACACTACATTCACAATTTCAGTATTTCTAAATGTAATCTTAAATTTACTTATGTACCGAGAGAGGACAGAGAGAGGGAGAGGGAGAGGGAGAGAGAGAGAGAGAGAGAGAGAGAGAGAGAGAGGGGCAGGGGGGAGAGAAAGAGGGAGAGGGAGAGAGACAGAGGAAGAGGGACAGAGAGAGAGGGCAGAGAGAGAGGGACAGGGAGAGGGACAGGGAGAGGGACAGAGAGAGGGACAGGGAGAGGGACAGAGAGAGGGACAGAGAGAGGGACAGAGAGAGCAGGCTGTACCTGTTGTGGACGAGCTCAGCCATCAGTTTGAGGACGGGCGTGGTGCAGGCGGGGACGTGGTACCACAGCTCGATGGCGCGCTGCAGGATGGGCATGTAGGACGGGTAACTGGGCCGGTGTGAAGGAACCACCGCACAGGAAATGACATCATCTCAAAAACACTCAAATTTACCCTCCATAACTTTCTGCTTTTCTCCATGATAAAAACTGCAAAAAGTATCACCAAACCCAGGGAAAACATTTGAATTGACGGTGCCTCTTTGATTTATGGCAGTGCTTTACTTCTATCCAGAAAGCTGTAGGTTCAAGGTCCAATTATCGAAACACTCAAGTGAATTACTGATGATGAAAAAAAACATTATCTCCATTGTGTTTGTGGACAGAACTACAATTACATCATGAACAAGAGTGGTCGACAGCGAGGGAGCGAGGGAGAGTGAGAAAGAGGAAGTGAGAAAGAGGAAGTGAGACGGAGGGAGAGAAAGAGGGAGGTAGCGAGTGAGAAAGGGAGAGTGAGAGAGAGGTAGGGGGAGTGAGAGAGGTAGTAGGTGAAGAGGGAGAGATAGAGTGAGAGAGAGGAAAGGAGAGTAAGAGAGGTAGGGAGGGAGAGAGAGGTGGATAGGGAGGGAGAGTGAGGACAGGGAGAGAAAAAGAAGAGTGAGACTGAGGGAGGGAAGATGGGGAAAGTAAGAAATAGAGAGAAAGAAAGGTGGCAGAGGAAGAGGAAGAAGCACATCTGAAGTGGGTGGGTGTGAAACCCTGCCCCACTGATGACAGGGCGAAAGGATACATCCAATCAAACAGCATCATGAAGCTGGTCTTGGCGTTGAAGGCGAAGGCGATCCCCCGCAGGTCTCTCACCAAACCCACCAGGGTCCTCTGGGCGGGCGAGAGAGGGGAGAAACGTGCCCAACACACCGGTCAACCCGTCAGCCTTTTACCACGGTAACTATCATCGCATTAAACTTCTCTTTAAAGACAAGATGAAATCAACATTCAGTTTCTCCTCAATTCTTAACAACCATACAAACATGTCTTAAAAGTATAAACTCCTAAAAATATCTATTTTGTATTCATTTAATTGGCACGTGTCATACTCACTTAAAGGCCCACTCTGTAAATTTGGTCGCTAATAAAGTGTTAACAACGTGCATGATATGGTTCCTCTTATGGTAAAAATAACAATACGGATCCTAATCAAAAGCACCAATTTACTTAATATTAAAAATTAGTATTTAAAGGTACAATAGGTAAGATTCTAGTGTAAAAATATTGTTACAAGAGCATTGTAAATCCCTTCCTATCATTGAGGCTCACAGACATGTTGACTCACCCATCTGCACAGCAATTAAAGCTCATTGGTTGAAAAATGGTTCCAACTGCCACAGCCAATGGCATTCTTTGAGCTTATTCTTCGTTCGTGTGCTGCCAAAATTGCACTCCAGACAAGTAATCACTGAAACTCGGTGTACTACTGCTGATTATCCAAGTGAAGAATACATATCTAGTCATAAAACAATAGCAGTTACCGGTAGCAACGTGCAAATTAGCTATAGTTAGCTTGAAGAATTTACAAATATCCACTTACGATAAAATACAGGCAATACGAATATAGTAGCGATTGCACAAGCATGGTGCTTCAGGTGGATATTTGTACATTCATATCTTAGTTATATAGCCAGCTAGTTACGCAGCCAAATAATTGTTTGCTCACAATATAGTTGGTTAGCTAAAGTGAAAACTATAGTGTTGTGTAGCACACCAAAGTCAAGATCTCATAAAGCCACCTGTTCGGCGAACATTTTCTTACTAGAACACTACGAAAAGACGGCAGGCATTGTGGCGTTTGTCTGTATAATAACGATTTATATTACGCGTTATATTCATAGACTGTGAGAAGCATAAACAGTGCTGTGATTTGAGGTTGTCTGTTGTTGCAATTCCTCTCTTGACCATTAGAAGTCCAAAATTACCTATTGTACCTTTAAAACAGTGGTCTCCAACCCTGGTCCTGGAGAGCTACAGGGTCTGCTGGTTTTTGTTGTTACTCTGCGCTTAATTAATCAATTAGAGCCGTTGATTACACAGTTAACTCAGCTCACCTGTTTACCCGGGTCTCAGCAGGGTGCTGATTTTAAGGTGAAAACAAAACCCAGCAGACCCAGTAGCTCTCCAGGACCAGGGTTGGAGACCACTGCTTTAAAATGAGTGTCGACCAACACTACCGCATTCCGAATTTCATTCTTCCTCTTCTTCCTTCTTCTTCTGTTCTGAGCATTTTGTGCAGCTCATCACCAAGGAAACTAACTTATCACTCACTTGCCAGGTAAGATATGAAAATAAACGTTTATTTAGCACATTCTGCAAAATAGACCACGGCTAACTACTTGACATGACCATAGAAGACTTACGTGAACTGCACCTGTTGCAGGGTGAAGCAAAGTTGTTATCGAGATTACCAAGATGGGGGTCCTTAAAAACTACAAATACCATTAACAACTGAGGTACTTCAGTTGCCCTCCGTGAACATTTCTGTGGTTTAACAACCAAAATGGCTGAGTGTCCCTTTAAGCTTGAAGGACAGGGTTACTGTACGAGCAGACTGCAGTGAAGGCACAGGAAGTGGTCTGAGTCACAGTCATGCTTTTAGTCGGTGGTGTGTTGCTGCTGTCTCTTACTTTGGCTTCCTGCTCGTTGAAGGTGTTGGTGCTGAACATATGAGCCACGGCTTCAAACGCAGCAGTGAGGGGCAGCATGAACTGCTCAAACTGGTCCTCGTCTTCGCCTGCGCGCACACAGCCATACACACAAACACACAGGCGCGCACACACAGCCACACACACACACACGTGCATACAGACACACAAACACACAGGCGCGCACACACAGCCACACACACACACGTGCATACAGACACACAAACACACAGGCGCGCACACAAAACAGACACACACAAACGTACACACACACACACACACACACACATATGCACAACCATGCACACAGAAAACACATGATTCCTGTGTGATATACTTCAATATACATTCAACTGAATGCCTTGGTTTAAAACAAAATCTGTAACTGACAAAAGTACAAAACGTCTTTGAATTCAGGTAAGAGAAAGTAGTGATTCTCTCTTGTTTCTTTAATTAGCTATTCCCTTTAAAAAAGCAGCATAACGTCTAACAACATGTTGTAATTAAAAGTGATTATTATAGACCACTCTGTAATTATACAGATGATTTTGATCACAACATCGACCTGGAAACATAATCCTGGGAACTGGATTTAAGGGCGAAATAAAACAATATCAATTGGTGTTCATTTGATTATTTATGTGGAAATGTTGTTGCGGTCATTATAATACTCTGTAACTTGGACCATCCTGTAAGCCAGTGAAAAACCAGAGGTGGAAAGTTCAGGGGTCAGGAAGTTGACTTCACCAATTAGTTCTACCTCCTGGCTGAAGAACTATGCTACTTATTTTCCAAACCTGGCTTTTCCAGCTCTCCCTGGCTTTAAGCATTGGCTACAGCATGCAGACCTCAAAGACTCCCATTCTCACCCAGGTCCACCATCAGGAGGCGCCCTAGGGCTGTGTAGAAAGTGGTTCGACACCTCATGTCGCTCAGGTTCGACTGGTTGTTCACACCCAGGAAGGAGAAGTGTTCACTCTGTCAGAGAAGGAAAATACACGTCACCAAACAGGAAGTAAATCCTATGGAACAACACAGAACAGGAAATAAGATGAGTCACTAGATGGCAGATCTGGGTTCAAATTGTATTTGTTTTGGATGCAAATACTTTTCTGTGCTCTACTGATCTAGCCTGGTGCATTTGAGCCTGCAAGGAGAAGTTGGGTGGGGTTTACGCTTTTGGGATCATTTCATTGGCTCCAATACACCAGGCAAGCTTAGTCAATAGAGAAAAGTATTTGAATCCAAAACAAATACCATTTGAAGCCAGGTCTGCAAGATAGGAAGTAAAATACTTAATGAAATTGATGAAATAGGATACACTGACAATGTAAATTCTTTTTAACTAGAAGAGCTGACATGCATCACTTACCGTGTGGTTGTTGAGCATGAACTGAACAGCGCTAAGTTTCACCAGCTTTCTCACACTGCTGTAAGTGCACCGAGAGTCAAGAACAAACACACTGCCCAATGAAACGGTAACACTGAACACAACGATGACATATAGCACACAAAGTGGTGAATAAAACAACACTACGATGACTAAAACAATGCACCAATTACACTGTACTATAAGGCAGCAAGTTTGAAGGGATAAAGTCATCTTTGCTGCTAATCATGGGTGTTTATATTTAACAACTATACACTCCGTGACCACTTCATCAGGTACGCATTAGACATATTGGTCTTCTGCTGCAGTCACCCATCAACTTCAAGGTTCGACGTGCAGTGTGTTCAAGAGATGCTCTCTGTATTCTCCTCTGACCTCTCATTAACAAGCCGTTTTCACCCACAGAACTGCTGTGCACTGGATGTTTTAGTTTGTTGCACCATTCTCTCTGAACTCTAGAGACTGTGTGTGTGTGTAAACCCAAGGAGATCAACCGTTACTGAGACATTCAAACCACCCTGTCTGGCACCAACAATCATTCCATGGTCAAAGTCCCTTAGATCACATTTCTTCCCTATTCTGATGTTTAGTCTGAACAACAAATTAACCTCTTGACCATGTCTGCATGCTTTTATGCATTGAGGTGCTTCCACATGACTGGCTGATTAGATATTTGCAGGAGCTGGTGTGCAGGTGTACCTAATGAAGTGGTCACTGAGTGTATTTCCATACTGCAGAACGAGTCTCCGTGTAGGAGAAGAGAGTAAAGGATATCCGATGGAGAGGTCATTCAGGAGCTGAAGCGTTTTAGACGTGATGGGCTCACACTGACCCCAGTACTTCAGATTGGTGATTCTGCAACAAAGGCACATTCAGCACAGCCACAATTACAAACTCAAATTCCTTTAAAAAACTTAAAAAACCGTATTTATTCAGGTAAATCCCACTGACATAGAGATCTAAGGGAGACCTGAATTACATAAAATAGATCAAATAAAATAAAATAAATAAATATAAAAAAATTTACACAAAAACTAAATGCAGTCCAAATTCAGAATTTACTCTTGTTCCAGTATTTTCAAATTTCACATCTTTCCCATTCTTACCCGCCTTTGAGACAGTATCTCTGTCACACAAATAAGACTAAACTGAACAGAAAAACTGCTTTCATCCAAAAGGCAGCTGGATTCGGTCAAATTCGAAAGGCACAGGGAAATCTGTCCAAAATTGTCCAATCAGAATCAATGGTATCAGGGGTCCAAGAGCAAATGACATGCAAATTACACAGTGACATCACCTCCCACTGATGAGGTCTGCTCTTTGTGACCTTTTTCACCACCTAGTGGCAATACTCGGAACAGTGATCACCTAGGGGAAGCCAGGCAGTGAGTGAGCATCTAAGCACACTGAACATCAAAGACTGGTGCAAAACTATTTTAAGTACTTGAGCTTTGATAAGGGTTAACCTGATCCAGGCAGCTTTAGATTTTATAAGGGTTAGCCTGAGGTAGACAGCCTTTGAAAACCCTCATAAAAGCTAAATATTTAGCTGCCTGCCTCAGGATAACCATAGCTCCTTAAAATGGCCTAAATCAGCCCGAGTAGTGGTTGAAGCCCCAGTTGAGCTATTTTAAGTTCTTGAGCTTTTATAAGGGTTAGTCTGTGGTAGACAGTCTTAGAAAGCCCTCATAAAAGCTAAAGCTAATTAAGACACAGCTGCCTGCCTCAGGATAACTGTAGCTTCTTTAAAGGGCCTAAATCAGTCCAAGTTGTGGTTGAAGCTGCAGGTGCATCGTGGGCTGCGTTACGTACATCTTCCCGATGAAGACGCTGAGCACCATGGTCTCGTCGTTGAGCCCCAAGACCTCGGACAGGCGGCGGTAAAGCTGGAGGGGAACAGAACTTGGGTCAGAAATCACAAAAATCACAGAAACTCAACTTAATACAGCTGGTTTCCCCAAATAGGGCTATGAGGCCCTAACTGACATCACTTGGATGAGAAATCACAGATATGAGCAAAACTGAAATTAATACAGCTGGTTTCACAACTATGAGGCACCCTAACCCACAGTGACAAACTGATAGCAGCACTTAAGTCCCAAGAACTTCGACTTCCCACAGCCATTCCACCACCCCCCCCCTCAGTTACGGCTAGAAATCTCACACCTCAAATGAACACAGCTGGTTTTATGCTACTCAAAAACCTGGAATACCCAAAACACCAAACAACTGACAGCCAAAGGCATTGGCACACTTCTGATCTCTGAGGTCACCATCGCTGTTAATGACATATGGATTAAACAACCACTTGCAAACAACGGCTCAGTAATCTGAATTTTGATCTTGAAAAAGGAAACGGACACTTTGTACATCAGTGCCGCATGATAGCCACAGCAGTCAGTTGTTTGTTGACTTTGAATAAGACATATTTATTCTGCTAAAAGAAAGGGAATACATGTAGGGACTTTTAGAATTTTTACACAAGCGCAAACTACAGAGACTGGCATACATTTTAAGTGGGGGGAGAGTGATGGCTATCACTCACTGTCCTTTTACACAACTTCACGTTTATGGGCAGAAGTGGTTACGCGCCGCAGGCTTGTAAGTGCAGACGTCCTGTTTCATAAGGATAGTGCCTCTGTGAGTAGGTTTACCACCAGTTTCCTGAGTGGAGTCTTACAAAAACCACACCGAATCACACTCTCCTCACCACTTCCAACACAACTTAGACTCCGATTAATGACATGGGGAAAAAAAAAAACAAGAGGACTACATTTTCCTCCATTTAGAATCCCTGGCTCTGGAGTGTCAGCGTGATTCTGTGACCCCCAATACTGCCAGCGGTGTTCTATCCTATTATGACACTATGTTTTGGCCAATGGAACCTCAGTAAGCTCTGAATTCCAGCCAGTGTGGTTCTTTAACAACTTGCATATCCAATCCCTAATCCATTACAGTTGTGGGTCAAATACATAATTGTTTTTGATTCAAATACAATATTGCTTGATTGATCTTGCCTGGTGCAACTGAGCCAACCAAAAGGATGAGAAGGTGGGGTAAAGCTCAATGAAGTATAGAAAGATATCCATCCATCCATTATCCTAACCTGCATGTCTTTGGACTGTGGGAGGAAACGTATTTGACCTAGGTGTGCTATTGTCATGGTTTCAGATTATATTTACGGCTGTGGTGAGAGTGACTCCCGTTACCATACATACACAGTGAGCTCATTTCACACCACTCTGCATTGCGTAGAATACACAACGGTATTCACTCTTGAAAAACTGACAGTGCGAACGTAGCCAGTGAGGCCCAGCTATAAGCCGGCGGAAGCAGGGCCCAGACTAGGCTACAGGCTGGAGGAGCTAACGCTACAGGCTGGAGGAGCTAACGCTACAGCACAGGCAACAGTGAGCCTCCGCTCGGCGATGCTACTCCACAAAACACCACTTATCTCAGGTCTTCACATTTTGCAGTCTCTAGGCAGAGTAAAGGAAAACGGCTTTTATTATTGGCTAGGGACACAGCAGCACAGCAACATCCTAACTCCGTGCCCTCCTGAAAACTATCCCCAGCAACATCAGGGAAACTTTCTCAAAGTTCCGCGATACTCGCTCAAACACTTGGGCTGCTAAATTTCAACGGATTGTGCTCTTAGGTCAAGCCTTTCAGATAAAGAAAATTAAAAAAAACAGCTGTGGAATGATTGTTCAGTACTGAAAAAAGATCTGCACTCAACATCTTTCATTTGAGGAGGCTAAGGACTCAACGGATAATCCCTGCATTTTTTGCAACAATGCAACCCCTATAACTTCCACTCTACCTAAGAGGTAGTTTGCATGTAGACTGACATTTCAGGTAGCACATGTTACACATTTATATTTTAATACTGGCATAGGACATGAATTGGGTCCTTTCAGTTTCAGATGGCTGACAATACCTTGGAGGATTTCTGCACCTGGTCTCCGATGTAGATCTTGCGGAACTGCTCAAAGAAGCTGAGCATCGCCAGCTCCAGTTTCTCATTCCCCGCCTGGGCCAAGCGCGAGTCCGTCAGGTTCATGAGCTGCAGCACCCTGGAGAGCCAATCAGAGATGCTAGTATTCAGTATAGCCTGCACACAGCAGATTCCAGCCAATCAGAGACATGGTCAGTAGTGATCGAACTGGATGCATTATTGGAAGACACATAACAATATCCACATACTCGTAAATCTGATTAACCACACAATGCATAATGACACAATGAAAATTGTTTTTGCAACATTACAGAAGTTTTGGTTTTGGAGGAGCATTCATACGCTGGATAAGGATTCTATGAATAAGGATGGGCAGGACAAATCACGCAATCTGACTGGTTAATAGCAGTGAAAAAAGAACTATATACCACTGCTATGACTTCTAATACTTGCTTACATTTCATTTATCACTCTGCAGCAAAGCAGTCATTCAAAATACACTCAGTACGAAACGTGGAAAAACGAGTAGACCTACGCAACGTGATCCCACTGATCAGTGTTGCACAATGCGAACTTACAAATAAACATCAAAAATGCATAAACTCGTTTGCTCACTCACCAAGAATCAAATTAGCCCCCTCTCAAGGTGGGCTTGAAGCCAGATTCATTTAATCTACAAAGCCAGATTCATTATAACCAACAAGATAACCCCTGGATCAGCATACGTACGTACAAAAAATTACCATCTCCACTCACATTTATTAAAGAAATCATTAAAATGAATTTAAAACGCCTACAAAATGTACCCAGACTCAACAATATCCCTCCCAGGTCCTTCAAACAGAGAAGCAGACATATCAATCACTCCCAGTGCCAACTTGCGGAAACGGTTAAACAGTTTTGAGAACCGACTGAGTTGGAACGAGGCTAAACTACACAGCTACAGGACTACAACCACCAACTGCCACCTTGGGCTGAGCTGACGAAATGCCCACGGTAGAAAAAAGTAACCTATTTTGCAGCCCAGGTCTGTGACTCCACGGTTGACAGAATATCCCAGTTTACGTCACGGCAGAGGCTGACAAAATGCTGATGCACTCCGCCATATTGAGTTTTCGATACAGCCTTATTCCTAAACGCCAACGCGAAACCAGAGAAACGAACTGTGCGTAGTTAACTAAAATAACCCTTTACTTGGCTAGCTTAAGTACCTGTTTAAGTAAGCTGCTTAGTTTACCATTTGATGACTCGCCATTTCATTGTTCATATCGGCTGTGTAAAGATTAACTGCCAACAGCCAGTAACAGTGTTAAGGCCCATCCACACCAAGAACGATAACAATAACTATAAATATGTCGTTTTAAAAATTCTCACTCAAGTGGTTGGCGGAGACCACACCGCAACTATAATGTCAACGACAGTGACGATATCATTGGGATCACTTTCAGAGCGATTTTTACAGCTACACAAACAATAAAACACTGACAGCCAATCAAAATCCAACTGAATTCACAGGGCGTCACGTGCGAAATGGCAGATGACATAGTCAAGAGACTATTTACAGAAGGTTATCGTTCAGCAGTGTTGACGCGCACATCCAGAACAATCGTTATAGTTCTAGCTGGGTCTGGATAGCCCCTTAGTGTACGGTGGAGAGGTGTGTGTTTAATCTAAGATCGGCGCTGTGGAGGTGTAGAGGAGAGGTGGTACTCACCGACACACAAGCTCTCCGTCCATCGCGTCCTGCTCGTCCGTACTGGCGAACGACACGCGACCTCCAATCACCGCTCCGATTATATACACCAGCCACGTCAGCCGCCCTGGAAGAATAGGGTGGAGCGTTTGATTGGTGAAGAGGACAGGGCGGAGCCTTTGATTGGTGCAGAGGACAGGGCAGTGTTCGATTGGTGCATAGGACAGGGCGGAGTGTTTGATTGGTGCAGAGGACAGGGCGGAGCGTTTGATTGGTGCAGAGGACAGGGCGGAGCGTTTGATTGGTGCAGAGGACAGGGCGGAGCGTTTGATTGGTGTAGAGGACAGGGCAGCGCGTTTGATTGGCGCAGAGGACAGGGCGGAGCATTTGAATGGAGTTTGACAGGACCCTACCCTCCTGAACGGTAATGTCCATGGCACTGGAGTTAGTGGACTGCAGCAGCTCCTGGTAGGACTGAGCCGATTGGTCGAACAGCTGCACCAATAGGGCACACGTCTTCTCGTACTCGCACCGACCAATCGTGGACAGCTGGTCCAGCTGCTGCTGCACCAATCCCGTGTCATCAAGAGGGTCCTCAAGCCCATCCCTGCCAATCAGAGAATGGGCATGTCAAATACCCAAAATCATAGACCAGAGAACCTGCCAATCATAGGCAGGCAAGGGCATGGGGGGTTTTCAAGACCAGACTTGATACAATGAGACACCATCTTGTTTTTAGGAAAAACTCGTTAATGGGAGGAAAATGGTGAGCATTGTTGGGCAGAATGGCCTGTTCTCGTCAGTATGTTATGCTATGTTATGCTACGTTATGTTTACGGATGCCCAGAAATATCGGTAGAGAATCGCAATCAGCCGATTTGAGTTTTAAAACACACAATCTAAACACACTTTACACAACAGATAATTAAAACGGATTGTCTAATAGGCTACAAAAAATATGAGCCAAGTGTTTAAATTCGCCATTTCATTCCCAAGAGTGGGGAGCTCCTTCGTCTGCCTAAAAGAAAGTTCTGGAGAGTGCTGCTATGTGCACGTCAGCCAAAAGCCAGCCGTGTGGAATTTCTTTGAATTGCTGTCAATTTCTTAATAAAACACCAGTTAAAGGGGATGATACTAGACAAGGACAACAACAAAAAAAGTTCCTTTAATTTCCTCTGTGAATTACATTTTCATTTAATTTATTACTGGGAATGTGTTGCAATTAAGTGGCCTCTTACATTCTTGATTATCTGTGTAGGCATGTCTGAAAAGCTGAAGCTCTTCTGTATGAATATGAAATTCTTTGAATGACAGATTTCGGCAGATATAGGTGGGGGAAAAATCAGAGACCGGCATCGGCCTTAAAAAAAAACAAATTGCTGTCATAAGTTATGTTAAGCCAATCACAGGCACACAAGAACACAAACATATATAAAATAAATAAAAACATCAGCCAGAGGGAGGCAGACAGGTAACGGACAGGCCACCTGAGGATGATGTGCACGGACTCCAGACGGGAGGTGACGTAGGCCTTGGTGACCTCTGGGGTGTAGGTCTCCAGCAGGTGGGGTTCGGTAGCCTTCACATAGGGGACGGATGCAGCCAGGCGCTGCCACAGACTCAGCAGGTAGTGCACACTGTTGGGGGCAAACTCCCAGTGCTGGGGGGCCCGTGGGGAGGAAACACGAAACGCGTGCGTGCCTTAACCTTACTGAATCTCCAATATAGGGTAAGGCACCAGACCTGGGTCAAATGTGTAATGGTTTTGGATTTCTATGATTTACTGAGCTTGTCTGGAGTATTGGAACCTATAAAATACTCTCAAAAAGGGGTTGGTCGGCTCAGTTGCACCAGACAAGATCAATTGAGCACAGCAGAGTATTTTGATCCAAAACAATTACGTATTTAATCCAGGTCTGTGCAACAGCAACAGGAATCAGGCAGGGGGCTGCAAGTTCATGAATCATCAACAAGGTTCAGTCACATGATTCATTTCTAAATACTAAATACTTTATAAAACGTAATTTGTTTAATTAGTGTAATCAGATCGTTATAAACGATAATCCAATAACAATTGCTTTCCAATAAAAGTGAGAATAATATAAATTAGTGCGATAAACCTGAATAGATGCATAAGGCTTGACACTGCATTTAGTAATGGGTGTATACGACAGCAATTCAGAATGACCCAGAGAGTACACACACACATCATGTGAACAATACCTCCCCACCTATTGGCTCACAGTCTGTGTCACAAAGGTTAAACTCTGCCCACTCTACTCACCTGTAGGCTAGTGACGGTGAAGTTAGCTATCAACCGTATGACCTCGGGGTAATTCTCCACTTTGACCAGTTCCCCCAGCTGGTAGTTGCTCTTCAGCCTCGCCAGAAGTCGGCAGAACTCGTGGTAGTTGTTTGGGTCTGATAAGCTCTGGAGAAATGCAAGAAATTAACATTAAATTCCTTAGGGAAAAGATTCAAACCTGTTCAGATCAGAGATACGATTAATTCACTGCGAAATGAAAAACAATCGAAAAAAATTTGGAAGAAAAGAAAATGGCAAAATTACAGTTGGATGAACTCTCAGTATTGGGCTTATGCCATTAAAATACAGAGTGAACGAAGAACAATACCATTTATTTCCTTGAAAAATGCAAAAAAGGCAGCTAGGGTGTCCTCCATTTCTGTTACACCACCAAAATGAAAAATTTGCATTTAACAAGAGATGCAAATTTAGACTACATTAAAAAACAAGCAACATCTAGACTCCACGATGGAATAGTTTCATATTCTAAATCAGACCGGGGTCAATTATGTAGTTGTTTTGGATTGACATACCTTTACTGAGCATATCTGCAGTATTGGAACCTATAAAATACTCTCAGAAAAGTTCAGACACCGCCTCCTGGTACTCTTGGTCCAACAGGCAAGATCAATCGAGCACAGAAAAGTATTTGAATCCAAAACAATTATGCAATTGACCCAGGTCTGCTCTAAATAAACCATGAATGAATTCCCCGAAATGTCAGGGCACTCCGCAAGTTGCCCTAGAAACAGTATCGCACAACAGAAAGGTAGAAACGTACCTGAGGGTTCTCCAGAATCCTCTTGACCCCGTCCACCAGGTGCGACAAGAACTTCGCCCTTTCCGCGTTGTTGAATAACGATCTTCGGACAGAAGCGATTTGTACTAAACACGATAAGACCTACGGAGGACATGATGCGTTGAAATAACAATTCACAAAATATTGCAGTGCCCACCCTTGATAAATACTGTGCAGATACAGAGATGTAGACTTGATTTTTGTTAGCCTAAAAAATCTGAAATAAATTGGTTTCAGAATTCTGAATTCATAATTATTTATTTAAATTCAGCCAACATTGAATATGTTCAAATTGAAACCCTCCCTGCTTAATTTAGTAAATTCTTCATAACCATACGAACACGTCTTAAACAGATGGACTCCACGCCCTTCAAAAATTCCACTGAAAGATCTGTTTCACTCGCGTATACGTCATATCCGTTTCAGCTCATCTTTAACCCAAATAAACACAGGGCTGAGCAGAAAGCAGCCTGAGGGAAGGATTGGCTTTTGTTGCTGCCCCAGGAGGGTCTCTGACTCACCAGAGGAGAAAGGGACGGAGGGATGGAATGATACAAGTCGAAAAACAGCTGCAGGGTGGTGGAGTCCAAGAACGCTGTAAGACACACACAGCGGGGATACAAGTTAGTCAAACGCACACACCCTCACCAATTTCCACTATTTTGGATGTTCTTTAAAAACCTCCTTTTGTCATCTAGTCCTAAGCGGTTTGAGGGATCACCACCAAATTTGGCATTTACCATCTTGAGAGTACGACGACCAAAAGTTACTTGTTACTAGGTGGAACAATACGGCCACTGTAAACAAACAGATTTGATGGTGAAAGCGCCCTCTCACCGGATCTCCAGCTGGTGGGGATCTGCACCGTGCACAGGTCGTCTGAGGACTCGTCGGTGGAGGTGCCGATGAAGTCGAAGTTGAGGCAGTTGTGGGCCAGCTTGAGCAGCTGCATGAGCAGGCCGTGCTGACTCTCGTCGTTCAGGTTCAGGTTCTTCCCCGACGCCTGCGGAACAACACACACACACACACATTACACAAACAGATCATACACACACTGTCGAGGACCCGGCCCTAGGCCCCCCTGATGAGAGATTGACGGGGGATGGGTTAGAATGGAATGCATTGTTAACCCCTCGCACACGCCATCGAGGTGGTAGTAAGAACGCCCGTAAGAAGAAAAATATGTGGTTCAGAGAATGAGCAGCCATACTTGTCAGTAGAGGAGTCTGAAGTCGGGGGACTTAGATTTAGGGTTTTAAGGAGCAAGGTTAAAGTTCTGACTGAGAATACCCCAACCCTACAGGGGAGGGGCACGATGCCTGGCTAAAGAAAAACAAAAATAAGGAAAACGGAAGGGATGTCAATACCGAAAGAAAATTAATGATTAATGGCGGATGATTTACACTCAGCTATTGGCTGGATGTCCTTTGTAGATCCCTTAAGGCGCCACAAAAAGGGGCACCTGAAGAGGGTGTTGAGATGGTGGTAGGCTTTAACGTCTGGCTTGCATGAGATCAAAGTTTGGAGGAAGTCAAGGAGAGATTATGAAACTGACACAGACACCAGTGATGAATAGGTTCATTAAAAACAACATAAGGGCTAGTGTTTTTCCACTCGTATATTAAGATTGTGGAAATTCCCAAACCAGAGGGGCCCATGAAATAAAATATTGGGGACATTTCTTTTGAGGTATGAGAAAATGACAATTGGAAAAACAGAAATAATTAATATGGTCATTAAAAAACAGGTTATATAAGAGATAAATGTCTTCCCGCTTGACATATTGGGGGCATTTCTTATCAAAAAAGGTACACTTTTGTATGCAAAAAAGATATATAAGGGATAAGCTTTTAGACCTTAGAGCAGGATCCCAGAATTTGGCTTCAGAAGATATCTACGAGCTGGTGAAGAAAGAGCCACGCAGAACAATTATAACCAAGCTGGAGTGGTAATTATAATCTATATTACTTGTAGAAGTAGGAAAAGTAACATATTATAAGTTTACTTTTATATATCTTTTATTTCTCATTAGGGTACTATATAAAGTAGAAAAATGTAGAGAAGTTATTATATTTAGATAAATATAATATCATAGGAATAGTTTCTTTTTAAACGTCAAGAAGGGGGAGCTATAGGATAAGGCTAAGGCCAAAGAGGATGGATATAGGAAGGGTGTACCTTGATTTTTAAACATCGTGGTGGAAAGGTAATTTAGAAAGAGCTAAGAGGGGTATATGTAACTTGCATGTGATTAGCAAACTGCAAAAGATGATATGTACACTGTAATCTGTATAACTCTATTCTTTTGATTGATTATAATAAAGTATATCTTACTATAATCACATGTGATAAAGAGTCTTTAGAGGAATACATTGAATACAGGACATCGATTACCAGATTTGCATCACACCCTTCACTTCGAGACTGGGCTGGAAGTTCAGTAGAACTTACCAGGGCTCCAGGACGTTCGGAGTACTTGAGTTCGTCCCCGAGACACCTCATTGTGAGGTACTGCTCGTGGGAACGTGAGGTCTGAGCTCGGCAAGGGGTCCGTGGCTCACGACAACACACACACACATATTACACAAACAGATCATACACATACACATATTACACAAACAGATCATACACACACACCCTACACATTACACAAACAGATCTCACACACACACACACACACACACACACACACACACACACACACACACATATTACACAAACAGATCATACACACACCCTACACATTACACAAACAGATCATACACACACATTACCTACACATTACACAAACAGATCATACACACACACCCTACACATTACACAAACAGATCATACACACACACCCTGCACATTGCCCAAACAGATCATACACACACACCCTACACATTACACAAACAGATCATACACACACACACCCTACACATTACACGAACACACACAAACAGATCATACACACACAGACTATACACAAACACACACAGATCATACACATACATACACACACACACACACACACACACACACACAGACATTATACCCATGCAGATTACACACACTGATTATACGCACACTCAGGTAACACACAGATAACACATACACAGGAGCGCATTCCTGCTCGCCCGCTCTTGCAGTCTCTCTCTCTCTCACACACACACACACACACACACATGTCCCTTTGCCTCCCGTCTCTCACCTGTTTGAGCAGGTTACAGGAGAGAGTGAAGATATCAAAGAGGGAGGAGTCTCTGAACGACGATGCAATCTTCCTGTGCTTCGTTAGCGGATGCGTTGTGTCTGCCTGCAAGTTAGACGTCACGAATGAGACACAAAATGGTAAACTACAACAGACAGCTGAAAAAAGACCAGTCTTTCAACATCGTGTGCGAGCCAAAGCACAGTGACAACAGACTGGCATACCCATTTCACCATCTATCCAGTCTAAAACCACCCCAGCTGTTCAAACGACATGACCAACTGCCAAAACTCCCACTGGATCATACTAGCCAATTATTCCTGAACAGGCTTTGAAGGAAACAGAGCTAATTTTTTAATTAAGAATACGTACAGTATGCATATAAAACAGATACACACACACACATATTAGCAGAATTAGGGCAGTTACACACGATTAATCACAGCTATTAAGCTGGCGTGAGCATAGTATGGTAGTTTATAGAAGTAGTTTCACACTGGCTTCAGCTGTTGTCAGAACTGCAGTCAGATCAGCTGTAACGTAAGCAGAGCTACACTCTCCCTGCCCATTACAGTGGCTGCCTGCTACAGCGACTCTGCTTAACTGTCACAGTTCAGCATTCATTTATAGTGACCATCCATTTATAGGTTAATATAAGCCAATGGAAACAAGCAAAAACAACACACACACATATATATATATAAATGGCACGGCAGAGCTAGTACCAGGCTGGCTGGCTCCTTATACCCCTTTCCTACCATAGAGCCGGAACCAAGCTGCCTCATCATAGCCTTTCCCTGCTGAAGCTGGACTCATTCCCTCTCCTACTATATAACTTCCACCAACCTGATTATACCCACCGCCCACTCTTTCTTTCTTTTGTTATTATTTTTTTTCTGATTTTTGGACTTTTTTTTTTTCTCCCAATTTGGTAGCCAATTGAACCCCGTCTAATTCAATTAGAGCTAGTATTAGATACACCACCCACACCCCGTCCCTCGGCAGCCCTACGAGAGCGACACGCCTTCTTCAAGCCGTCTCGCCACATGCTGATAACCGTGATTCCGAGGTGCCCAAGGTGCTTTTTGTGCGGCGAGCCAATTATGCTGCTCCACGTGAGCCGGCCAAACTTGGCTTTTGGCAGGACCGAGAATCGAACCCCGGTCCCCGGTGTGCAACTGCAGCGAATTGCAACCGCAAGTCTGCTGCGTCATAGCCTGTTGCGCCACCGCGGCCCTTACCGCCCACTCTTTCATTCCACTGCCTGGAAAGCAAATATCCAACAGTGACCAAGCAACCAAACAAGGTGGTTTGGTTCTTAAGCGAAGCCACACAGAATTAGCCACTGCCAGAGAAAAGTGGCGGACATTAACTCGGTTAAGGCAGGCATGACCCCTGTGAGCCACCATCTTCCCCTGCATTCCGCTCAAGAGAAGCTGTGAAAACAGGGATCCTCAAATCTGGCCCTCGAATCCAAAACCGGCCCTGGTTTTCTTTCCTACCAGGTGATTAACTGAACAATTAGTGCTGCGGATTGGCCAGACTGTCTTCACACCTGACTCCCAGGTAAATGGCATGTGGAAAAACAGTTTACAGTTTTCAGTGTGCAGTTTTTGGCCCTCGAGGACCCTGATTTGAGGAACAGAGGCTGTAAAACGTCAGGCTTTTTGGCGTTAAGCAGCTTAAAACTGGTGATGGGAGCCTGGTCAAGCAATGCTGAGGGAAATCCTCTTTCCTGGCTGAGTACTGCCTTCTTCTGAAGACTGCTCAAATTACCGTAACAATGCTACGCAGACACTACATGGCTCTTATTTCAAGCAGGGGGAGAGGGTATTTGACAAAGCAGAATTACACAGTTAGCTGGATAACTGCACTGAGTAAAACCAAGAAAACTCCCAAATCTGGAACATGGACTGAAGTAAAAAGAGCCGGGTTTTACTCAGCAGTTATCCAGCTAACTCAGTAACCCTGCATCGATAACTATCACAGCCCATGTTGCACATCGAGCAACAAGATCTAAAAAGTTCTCATCAATACTATTGCAAGAATAACATTAGCTTTCTATTATTACGAGTACCTTGGGGTGTAAATACAATATAACGCTCGCTGTTAGAAATTATGTGGCTTAAAAAACAAAAAATTTTAACTCATGAGCAGAGAAAATTAGTCTTACTGGCAAAGCTGGGTAGCAGAGCCCCAAGCGCTCACACAGCAGGGAATGATGGGGAAAAAAAGGTGGCACTTACATTGGACAGGAGCGCCGAGGAACTTACTTGGTTAATCTCATTGGTCAGCTGGGAGAGGATGGTAACACCTATGATACAGTGCTCAACACTGTCCTGTACATGCAGAGAGAGACAGACACACAGGTGTTAACAGACACACAGGGAATAGGTGGTGCTTCTCGGGGCTGATTCGGACTGAAAGCCACACTCTAGGAAGGCTATCTGGTTTGACATTCTATCTTCAAGGTCACGGACCATCATCTTTAGTGGTCCAAAAGTAACTTTGAGCCACTTCAGCACCAGGAGACTCAAATATTATCCCAACATTATCAAAATATTATCCAAATGATGTTCCTCATCAAAAAATTGCCCTAAAATACCCCATCGTTGTGCCAACCACAATGTACATTATCCTACCATTATTACCCAACGGGTTCCACAAATGCTTGAGCAACCAGCAAGGTGAGAACGGTAGCCAGCTTGCAGCAGGGAGACAAACTTTTCCTATGACATCTACAATTAGCCGACCAAACAAACCAAACCTTTTGATTATCCTAACCACAATAACTCTCACCCTAACACCACCCTGACCACAATATCCCACACCTACATCATCCCGACCACAACATCCAACAGTAACACCACCCTGACCACAACATCCCACACCTACATCATCCTGACCACAACACCCTACGGTTACCCTACATCCCATTTTCACAGACTTTCAACCGTATAACTGCACCCTGGACTAAATGCAATTAATATCCAGACTTCCAAGCCATGCGCAAGAACCCTACATGGTCACATCATCCTGACCACGACATCGCACAGTCACAGGGGGGCGGAGGGTCACCTGTAAGAATCGGGTGACGTCGGCGATGACGTTGCGGAAGACGTAGTCCTCCTTCTGGCAGTCGAACCAGCCCAGCTTGGTGATGCGGGCGTAGAGCTGGATCAGAGCCTGCGTTACGAAGGCCACCAGCTTCGGCCGGGTCGCCAGGTAATTCAGCACATAGTTCCCTGGGTGCAGCGAGAACTGTGTGCTTCAGACAAGATCGGGCTATACAAGATATACCACAATGATAATTCATCAAACACACTAACGGTCATTGCCACTAAGAGGCGTATTGCCTTACTTTTCAACATTTTCTATTCAATTATACCTGATGCGGCTGTAAAAAAAAAAAAAAAGTGCTTCAGAGGCCAAGGGAAACGTCAGCAGTCAATCAGCAGCAAGGCTGTGCAGCTTCCGTGTGATTGATAGAAACACATCACATGATCAGAAGCCGTATGACCTTGCTGCAGATTGCCTATTTTACACTTACCCCGCTTAAGTTACATTTACATCTACATTTTAGTCATTTGGCATTTTGACGCTTTTAATCCAAAGCGATTTACAAGTGCATAGGTTCTTCCACAAGTCAAAGCATCACATCCATAACTAGGAAAATACACATGAAATGCTGTTCTAAACATATAGTCATCAGTAAACCAACACTTAGGCATACTATCATTTGGCATACATAAGTTAGTATAAAAGCCAGATGGATTTTCGTACTACGTCGTCATAGAACACTGATGGTGGCAGCTAGATGATGTGACTTTGTGTAAGGAAAAGAGAAAACAGACTGCTATTGGGCGAGCCACTCGGGAGCGAGCTGGAGCCCTGCGTGCTCAGGAGGAGAGGAGAGAGACTCACGGATATCGATGCGCTGCTCCAGGGGCAGGGGGCTACTGGTGCGGGACACCAGCTTGGAAAGACATGTGGCAGCTAGCAGCTGAGAGTATGAAGACTGAGAGGTAGAGGCAGAGGGAGAGGGAGAGAGCAAGAGAGAGAGAGAGACCGAGACGGAGAGGGAGAGAGAGAGAGGGAGAAGGAGAGGGAGGGGGGAGAGGGAAAGAAAGAGAGTGTAAACAAGTAATCAATAAATACATGTGTGTGTACATCAGACCTGGGTCAAATACGCAATTGCTTTGGATTCAAATATTTTTCAGTGCTGATTTGATCTTGCCTGGTGCAATTGAGCCAACCAAGATGACCAAAAGGCACGGCTCGCATTTTTTACAAGTATTTCATATTTCACTCACGCTGCCTTGGGTTAAACAGGGCAGCCATGTTGGTTGTACTCACGCTGCCTCTCTCAAGGAGGAGCTGGCATTTGCTCAGGCAGTCAGGGTTGTTGGTGAACTCCACCAGGGCCTTCTCGGCCTGCAGCCTGGTGCTGGTGTCCGTGCTCTCGTACAGCTGTTTGCACAGGATCTCTAGCTGGGCTAGGCTCTGAAACACACAAACACACACACAAACACACACACAAACACACACACAAACGTCCCGCTCAGTTAAAACCCTGTTTGCGTTTCCAAGACGGAGAGCGCCGTCACTTTAGGCTGTCAGGATCCGGATGGTCCTCAGGGGACCATTTTATCGCCATCCTGTTACACACAGCGGGATCTTCAAAAATGAACATCCTAATAGCTCCAAAAAAATGTTAATATACAACAGGAGCAATGTTTAAGGAAGTAAATAAAATAAAAAAACTGTATCGGTTATTCTCCATAACAGGCTATATTCCGCTCTCTGCATAATTCACTTCAGTCCAACATCCTAAAACGTACAGAGTTAATTAGCTGTCGCGTGTGGTCTGGGTGCTCAAAGGCACAAAATGCAGAAAGGCAATCTCGTGTCGCAGTTAACATTTCCAAAAGCTTTCGTTTAACATCTGAATGTTTCTCTATGTAGCTCCGACAGAGTTCTGCACTGGCTGTGGTGTGTGCTGGAGAGGGTGGCGTCCAATGGTGTGGTGGGTGTGTGTGTTTGTATGCGTGTGTGTGAGCGGGTGGGCGAATGTGTTTTGCATCCGACGAGATTAAAAAAAGGAGGTAGCAGAGAGACACATCGCTGTGGGAAAGTGATAAGAGCAGGCATGTTCGGTGTGGAACATCCTCTTCATAAGGACACAAAAAGTAAACTTTCAGTGCCCCTTAATCTCCTGATCTAACACCCAGGTCAATATTTCACAAAAACACAAAAAGATTGTGCTAAAAGATGAGTTTCCACTTTGAATTAATTGTTTTTTTCTGAATCATTAATCTTTCCAAGATTATCCAAATTAAGAAATTAATAACACTGACACAGACTATTTGGTGTAGTATTCATTGCCTTGGAGCATCCCCCAACCCCACCCAACCCCCCTCCCCTCCACTTATCCTGAAGGGGAAACTACGTTTTTAAGAAACTGAAATATATTATTCTGCCAATCTGCAAATATCACATATCTATTAGGCTAAGCATAGTTATCAGTCGAATGATAATTAAACTAATTTGTTCCTAATCCATTTATATTTGTCGTCTGAAAATACTGTGAATGGTATACTGAAATATACAGTAATATTCTGCAGCTAGCTGACGAATTCCAGTATCCAGAATGCTTATTATTACAATAACTGTGACGAACAAGAATGAACGAACATTTCTGCAAGGTAGCAAAAGACCCCAAAACAAGCACCATTAACCAAAAGCCACAGTCAATGCCCACATAATGGTTTTTATTGAAACTAAACATTAAACAATAAGAAGAAAAAAAAGAATACAAAAAAGAAAAAATGAATTTAAAATAGAAGCTGCCTAAAATGCCCCGACTGACTCCACATGCAACAAGAACGAGAAGTGAGCCTTTGCCTTTCCTGCCGGCAACTGTAACGAAACACGAAAAGTCATCGCTATAATGCAGAACATATTCACACGATGTGACCCCGCCCTGAAGCATTTCACTTTAAATTTGGTTCAACTGATTGCAATATATATTTTTAAAAAAACCTCAGTCCTCATACTATTACTGGTGAGCTAGCACAGAGCAAATAGAACCTAGTAAGCATGCACCTGACAAACTCAAATAAACTTACCGTATGTAAATACACACGGTTCAGGACGCCTATTTCCGAGCAATCACGTTTATTAGACAACTTGGCGAAATTCCTGAATTTCTAAACTTGCAGTATATGTACGAATATAAGACAACAAAATAATAAATAACCTTAGTTAACCACACCAAGTAATCTGATCATTTGAGAAAAACTATTTTTAGGAAAGAGCACTACTGTACTGGGGAGGACTCGCTGGATCAGAAAAGGTTGAACACTCCTGCAGTCCTGTAATGCTAACGTTAGGTGAGAACTAATGTTCGTGCGAACATAATTTCTTAGTAGTTTACCGAGCACAAGAGCTAAGCTTTCAGGTCTGACAGGTTAGCCAGCTAACGCAGCGTGCATAGCCAAAGCCGAATCCGCCGTCTCATCTCGGACGGTCATCTTGACAAATACTGTCTGCTACGGTCACCCGATTAATCGCAGTTTATCTGCAGCAATTACGCTTGTTGTGAGAAGACAGCTAGGTCAATCCGCGCTTGCCGGCAAGCGAGCCAACACGACCTCTAGCCAAATGAGTGAGTAGCTGTATTGCTGCGCGCCGGTAGAATGGGACATCCCAGCACCAACAGAATCACCATCAGATTCCCAGGCCGATCACTAAGGCAACCATCTTCGGTGTTAGCTAACAGGCTAACGGTATCCAGCATAAAACGATTTTTTTTTTCAACTAAGTAGATCACGATAAAACAATGCAGCAACCGATCCCACTGCACTCAGTTCCTGGTTAGCTATGTTTGAGTTAACTTGGAAGGCATTGCATTGCGCGGGAGAATTCGTGTGTTATGTACCAGTCAGGGGGCTAGTTGATCATGCTAACAGAGGCAAATGAACATTGCATGTTCAAAGTTTAACAGATCGCAAGGTACTCTGGTCAAAAAGATTACTCTAAGCCAACAGATACCAGATACAAGTAACTAATTATCCTGCTATATAGTGCAGCCCCGTGGCTATGCAACTAAGAAATGACACAAGGTGGTGTGCATGTGGCAAGTAGAGTTTAGTTTTAATTCCCAAAACGAAGGACAGGCCGTAGCATTGGATGGCTAGCCAGCTATCTTTTTGGTGTCTTGTTTACTTGTGAGATTGTGCCGAACAGTCGTGATATTGGGCTTTTAGGACGTGTTAGGTGAGAAGTCTGCTCAGTGGATGGTCCTTCCGCCCCTGCGCCAAAGACCAATGTCTTCCCTCAATTTTCATTCGCCACTTTTTAACGCATCTGAAGCAATGAACATCATGACAGGCCACAATCAACATGATCGCGACCACAATACTCCACGGCAATGTGCAGTCTTTACTCCATTTTTTGCAAGCATAAATAAACACTTTTTACCTCATCCTAACCGCCCATTTCAAATCCCCACATTAACAAAGCGCATCATTCACGATATATATTCACATCAGCTAAACATAAACCTGTAGTTACCTGCACATGATCCGCCATTTTGCTCCATTCATGCGCCGCTCACTCCCCCCGACAAAGAGCATGCGCGCAAATTGTCAAATTCTATTAGTCACTTACGCATTTTACGCAGCTACGGTTCGCCCCATAGAACTGTGGACGGTACGCAGCCTTTTAGAATGTGACTCCGTAGGAAACATTCTTGCACTTCGGCGCGGGTCTATTGTTTACATGATTCTTAAAGGGAAACCTCAAAATTCTGCACAGCGGACGGTTTTTTTGTCAGAACCAACAGCTGACAGCAGGAGGAATTAAATTGGGTATTTGACATAACATATCCAGATAATTAATACGTTCAATCATAAAGGCTAAACAAGGATAACCTTACCATGATTGTAGAAAAGCACGTTATGTCTAAATAGTCAAGTTAACCATTTGTATTATATGGAGTATAAGTAATCTTACATTACATGTTATTCGGCTGACACTTATCCAAAGTGACTTACAGTTGATTAGACGAAGCAGGAGACAACCCCCCTGGAGCAATGTGGTGTTAAGGGCCTTGCTCAAGGGCCCAAAAGCTGTGCCGATCTTATCGTGGCTACACGGGGAACGAACAACCTACCTTGTGGATTCCAGCCATGCATCATAACCACTAACCACTATATAAAATTAGTAAGAATGATAATTCGTAACTATAGCTAACTTTAGAGGAATGCTACCTTGTCTCAAAATGGCATTTGAAATCTAAGCATCAGACCCAGCCCACATCAATACACAAACGATAGCCTGTAAAGTCTGATAGCCTCCTGATTTCCCCTGCCCCTCCTTTCTGATATCCCTATCCTTGTCTAACCCCCCCCCCCCCAAAAAAAAATAAAATAAAAAAATGCACTTCTGATGACAACTATGTTTAGAACAGCATTTCCTGTGTATTTTGCTAGTTTCTGGATGTGATGCTCTGACTTATGGTAGAACCTATGCACTTGTAAATCGCTTTGGATTAAAAGCGTCTGCCAAATGACTAAAATGTAAATGTAAATGTAAAATGATTACAATTCTACTGTAATGTGCCAGTATGACTGAGAGTGCCAGTGCGAGTGTTAGTACGACTGTGAGTAGCAATGGGAATTGTCATGAACGTTTTAAATGATAGCAACTTAAGAAAACGTTTATTGAATGATACGGACAAAATATACCATTTAAATGTGAATTTATATATATGTCTTCTTAGAACATATCTAAACCATGCTTCTCAATACGTCTCCATAAGCAACAGACTAGATAGTCAACGGCTCTACGCTAATTCCATACCGCCATCTCCTGGTCAAATTCGAACGTGCGTCACGCTTCTTCATGTGTGTAAATTTAAGATATTCCATATAACTTTTTGAAATAGTTTGACATTTGCGCGCAAGAAATGTCAGAATAATTTTAGTTACTTCAGATTCCTATAAAAAAAACTACTAAATATCATGAGACTATGGGAGGCTATATGCAATTAGAAAAATATGTATTGGTCAATAGGTCAGGTCCTTCTCGATGTCATAAATTACCTGGACTCAATAGCTCAGAGTCGGAAAATAAACTCCGCCATTTAATCCCCGTATAGGAATAGATGGAAATGACTGATATAGGTCAATATCGCAATACAATAGATTTCTCTACTGTTGCTGATGCATAATGCATACCATACTTACACCATACAATGTAGTTTGAAGCCATTCACAGATTTACCTTTACAGTCACTTTAAGATATTCGTGTGACGTTCAAGGTTACACATCTGTCTGGCAAAAAAAAAGAGAAAAAAAAGAATGGTGGGTTAGAGATTACAGGGTTTTTGAGACTCCTTTCCCCCTGGCAATACCGTCAAAATCAGTGTTGAGTAAATCAGTGTTGTAAGCTGGATCGGGGCATTGGGAAATCTAGCACAAAGCAAGTCAAAATACAAATGCCCTACTTCCTTTCTTGTGAACTAAAAATGTAACTCAGCAAACACACATTTTCCAAACTAGAATGAGCTGCAATATTAAGCTGCAACTGAAAGATAATATATTATAGCAACTGATAACCTTAAATACTCTTTTAAAGATTTTTTAAAGAAATAACAGGCCTTACATTTTGAAAATATGGAGGAAACCAAATTTCGTAGTTATTAAACGTTTGCCCCCCACCCCATATGACATATTATATATAAAATTAATAGTTCACTCAATGCCAAAAGCTCTCTTATACCTACACTAAAGAAGTGATGAAAAAATACCCTTTAATAAAATCTGAGAAAGAGCACTTTAACCACATGGTATTTGCATGATTACAAATCTAAATTTGTGGCAAAACACTCAAGACAGAATGAGTATTTGTCCTAAACATTATGGAGGGCACTTTATAAACTGGCTGTCATTCTGGCCTATGAAGGTCAGCTCAGCGCTCCAGCAAACAAACAACTTCTCCCCCAGTTCTGCGTTCTTGACTAAGAAAGGAAATGGCAGCAGTGATGCGTAACAAATTTTGCCCTTGTGATTGCTGTACACACACAGATACACACCACAAACACACACTCACACACATACACGCACAGACACACACACACATCAGAGAATACAGGAAGTGAGATTTGTGCAGAACTTGTGGGGTGAGTGGCTCACAGACAGTTGAGCTGTAGTCCTGGTGCTCAGGAGCAACATACACACTGGTGAGGGGTCTGAAGAGCCCAGTCTCAGGCAACATGGAGGAGGAGGTGAGGAAGAGAGGGATACTCTACCTCCAGCAGCAGAAGTTTGGAAAGGTAAGACAGGATTGGTTCCTCCCTGCCCCTGCCTGGGCTTACTGTGACAAAACTCCACTCACAGCTTGGCATACTAGGCAATGTACCCCTGCAGCCTCAGCCATTAGACACCGAGAAAAACGCTTTATAATATTTACACTTAATAATATCAAGCATTCTCTTTAGGGTAGAAAACATGATTATTATTTAAGTTTTTTTTAAACGTTCTCATATTAAAAATATATTTTTTAACACTGCGGAAGTAAATGTCTGTGTTTTAAATGTAGTCAATGAAATAAAAAATAAAAAACATTTTTGTGAGATAATTTTGAATCCATGATCTATTTTTCAAGCTTTTGTTGAAATACATATTTTTAGTCTTGGAAAACAGTTTTCCTCAGGTTGTATTATTGTTTTTACATGAGGATGAGATCAGGAATTTGTTAAACAGAAACATTACGTTTGTCTGATTTGTAGGCGTTTCATCACCGAGCACTTTACTGGGAACATTTTTACTTTATTACACCTACTTATTCATGTGATTATCTAATCAGCCAATTGTGTGGCAGCATGGAATGTAGATATGGGTCAGAAGCTTCAGTTAATGTTCACAACAACCATCAGAATGGGGAAATGTGACATTAGCCATGGAATGACTGTTGGTGGTGGACAGGGTGGTTTGAGTATCTCAGAAGGTGAAGGTGACTAACGCAAATAGCCATATATTACAACAGTGGTATGCAGAAGAGCATCTCTGAACACACAATGCATCATAACTCTAAGTGGATAGGCTACAGCAGTAGAAGTCTAAAAAATAAGTAATAAATACATAATAAAATGCTCACTGAGTGTATATAAAAATGGAGAAAGTCTGTTCAAAAGAAATGTCAATAATCTGCTGCATAAAAACCTTGGTTGAATTTCATTATGCCTTAATTTTAGTGATTTAGTATTTACATCACATCTTCGCCAGATGGATGACACTGTCATCATTAAACAAGATCTAAGAGAAGAAAATGGCAATCGTTAACCAACTGTATTATATATTGTTTGGAACTGAGCTAAATATGATATAATGTAGAACATTTTTGCATGGATTCTATTGCTTTAAAATCCAAATGATGCTCCTATTGTATTTGACACAGGCTAACAGATGTACACTGTACACTGTAGCTTACACTGTCTGTGTCACAATCGATTTCTAAACCAACTGTTTCCCAATATTGCTTTATTAAATTAAGATAAACAAAAAACCAAGATATTTATGACAGAACACACTGAAATTACACTGCAACCGCTCCAGAATAATGTGACCTCGAATGGGCTAGTCAATCATTCAAATAATCCAATTAATTCTGCAGTATTATGAATTTGTTCTGCACATACAGTATAAGGGCTATTTAAGCATTACAAGGGGTACTTTTTTCTTCTTCTTCTTCTTCTTCTTCTCTCAAATAGAAAATATTAGCTTTTTTAAAGTTAAAACTGCATTCATCTCAGTGGCTATCCTTTTTATTTAGCAAAAAGCTAATAGAAATAAGATTCTAAGCCAGAATACAGTATATGCCTATAATATTAGTTAGGATTGACTTTTAGTTTAGTTCCAGTGCATTTCATTGGTGATTTAAAATGCATCTCAACTGCTTTGTAATACCATAGTTCGAGTTAGAAGCAACTAATTATTTTAAGTGAGTATTGTCCACCACTGGAGTTTAGTGTTTAATGTTCAATACCAATTTTCAGATAGAAACTGTACTGCTTTGATGCAAGCACCAACATCCTTATTCACACCTCTTCTTCAAAATGGAGAAAAGAGTCTTAGTCTGAGGTTGTTCATGTCACATGACAGTCTGCATAAATGTCCTGTAATAGTCTACTCTGAATGTTGAAGTGAATTGAAGAAGCTGAGCCTTGGCCTGTTGTGTATTAAGAATACAATTTTGAACCTTAGGATTCACTCCTATGCCTCTGCACATTGATGCTGCAATAGTATACCCAGCTATTGTGTTACACACTTTCCTATATGATCAGTAGAAAGCAGCAAATGACTGTATCCTTGCCTTTACATCTCCCACATTAAGATTGTAAGGCTGAATTTCTACTGATCACTTTAAGACCCCTTTGCAGTGTAGAAGATAGAACTCTGACCTAAAGCAACCCTTCCATACAACTTTGGCTGTGTTTAGTTACAGTTCTGTGAAAATCAGCCTGAAATGAAGTACAAGTAGTATCCTAGTATGTGGTTTTGAACACAGCCTTTCTGTGTGTGCACCCCCTCAATTTAGGCCAGCCTTTTTGTTTGCAGTGTAGAAGATAGATGTTAATAAATAATTATAATAATTTGTTATTTAGCTGATGCTAAAACCAAAGTGACAGTTGATTAGACTAAGCAGGGGACAGTCCCCCATGGAGCAATGCGGGGCAAGGGGCCTCGCTCCCTAAGGGCCCAACAGCAGTGTGGATCTTATTATGGCTACACTGGGGCTTGAACCACCAACCTTCTCGAGTCCCAGTCACGTACCTGAAGCACCTGGCTACAGGCTTCCCCGCCCGTCCCGGAACTCTAACCCCCAGGTAACCCTCCCATAAGCCCTTTCTGTGTGATCCCCTCGGTCAGAAATGGAAGAAGGTCTGGTCACTGGTGTACGGGGACAGCGGCTGCTCCGTGTCCAGGCTGGAGCTGTTAGAGTGGCGAGACGGCGCGGAGAGCAGCGAGCGGAAGCGCAGCAAGCGCGACAGCAGGAAGGTGATCCGCATGAGCGACCTGGTGCGTGTGGCTGAGGACAAAATGGCCGCCTGTCCCCGAGGCTGCGGTGCCTTCCGCGTGGAGACCGCCGAAAAGAGCTTCCTCTTCGCCGCCGAGTCGTCCGAGCTGGGAGACTGGAGGCGGACACTGTGCGAGATCGCCTTCCCGGTACGTACACGTCTACCCCCTTCTGAAAAAAACAGCTCAAGCTAGGCTTTGAAACAGCTGGTAGCTGGTTGACCAGTACAGACCAGCTCCATACTCAACATGGTTTGACCAGCTTAAGCTCTGTTTCGAAACAGCTGGTAGCTGTTATTTCAAGTTCACATTTTATACCAGTGCACCCCCTCCCCCCCGCCTTCATAGTCTGCAGAGAACAGGAATAAGAAGCCTTCCTCTTTTACATTTCTAGCCGTCTGGGCCTGTGTAAGTTAATTTACGTTTATTTGTGATTAGTATTGCACTAACAAACCAAATATACTACATTGTACATTAGCTGAATTCAAGATTTAGGCTTAGCTGGGTTTAGGCTTAGATCTAGGCCCAAGGATCTAGGGTTTAGGATCTTGTGCTTTAAGTCCCCGGGCCCATCATTTCTTCTTTTTGTTGTTTTTTTGTGGTAGTTAAACCCTATCTATCCAACACATACAGTAACATTTCTGCAGATCTGCAAATTCAGCTCTGAATCAGACTCTCAGCCTCAGATCCAGTTAGTGAAGGAACCCAAAGCAACACCACTTGAAAATAACAATTTTTCCACTCTGCATAATTCATGCAAAACAACTTACTGCATGAATAATTGCTGTTTTTAATACATCTGTTTTGAGTGTAGAGAGTCTGTTGTTTGAGTCTATATGGCTATTTTGAGAGTTTAGAGAGTCTGTTGTTTGAGTCTATAGCGCTATTTTGAGAGTTTAGAGAGTCTGTTGTTTGAGTCTATAGGGCTGTTTTGAGAGTGTAGAGAGTCTGTTGTTTGAATCTTAGGGCTGTTTTGAGAGTGTAGAGAGTCTGTTGTTTGAATTCACGGGTGGCCTGTAGCGTAGTGGTTAAGGTACATGACTGGGACCCGCAAGGTTGGCGGTTCGATCCCCGGTGTAGCCACAACATGATCCGCACAGCCATTGGGCCCTTGAGCAAGGCCCTTAACCCCGCATTGCTCCAGGGGGATTGTCTCCTGCTTAGTCTAATCAACTGTATGTTGCTCTGGATAAAAGCGTCTGCCAAATGCCATTAATGTAATAATGTAATTAATCTACAGGGCTGTTTTGAGAGTGTAGGGAGTCTGTTGTTTGAGTCTATAGGGCAGTTTTGAGAGTGTAGAGAGTCTGTTGTTTGAGTCTATAGGGCAGTTTTGAGAGTGCAGAGAGTCTGTTGTTTGAGTCTATAGGGCAGTTTTGAGAGTGTAGAGAGTCTGTTGTTTGATTTATGCTGTCACAGGGAACACACCTCACTTGAATCTGCAGTGTTACTCAGGGAACAATCTGTTTTTCATGGACTGAAAAACACCTTAGACTTCATGAGTCCAGAGTGTAATTAATCACATCCTTTTTGCCATGCAAATAACTGTGTCCACTTCTCACCAGCATTGTACTGCATATTGTTTAAAAGGTCAAAGTTTTCATTATAGGAGATTCTTCCTATTTGTGGCATCAATGTGCTTTTTAATTGGTCCTCCCAGATGCATCTGCTTCTCTAAGAACTTATGTGTGACGTTATCTAGCAAACTTTTGACACACAAAATGATAGATCTTATTTTCAATCAAAATTTGCCCAAAACCACCCTGTTTGAGAATTACAAATTAATTTGAATCAATCCAGAGATATCAGAAATTATTCCAATACCTCGATTCCAATCCTGTCGGGTAGGGGGCTTATGCTGGTTCCAACCATTTATTCTGGCTTAATTTTTTAAATAGCCACATAGATCAGTTGTGGTTCATTCCTATATTAGACCTCAGTTTTATGCATGTGCAGTCTGCAGCCGTACTGATGGGTAAAAAAATCTGAATGCTGAAGTGAATTGAAGAATCTTTATTTATGACAGAACACACTTAAATGACACTGCAACCGCTCCAGAATAATGTGGCCTGGAATGGGTTAATCAATCATTAAAACAGTCCAATTGATTCCGCAGTATTATGAATTTGTTCTGCACATACAGTATAAGGGCTATTTAAGCATTACAAGGGGTACGTTTTTCTTCTTCTTCTTCTCTAAAATAGAGTTAAAACTGCATTCACCTCAGTGGCTATCCTTTTTATTTAGATCAGGGCCTCACTCAAGGGCCCAACAGCAGCGTGGATCTTAATATGGCCTGATGGGTAAAAAAAGTAAAATCATTACATTGACTAGCTTTGTCTGAGAAAGTTGAGAATTTAATAGGGCCTCAAAACAATAGTATAGCAGTCATTTTAATCGGTTGAAAGGGTATATGGTCGAGAGAGGTCGAGAGTAGTTACGCTTCAGTTCCTTGCAACTGAAAGGGTTCAGGGCACAGGCTGGCATGAAATCCCCAAATCAGCCGTCATGGTGAGCCCCTGGGTTAGTACACGCTCTCCCATGTCTCATCACAAGGGAAATAAAATGTTTCATTACATTTTTTTTACTCCACAAAATATATCTGTGAGTCCTCGTTTTCAAATTTCAGATCTTGTTTGAGGCTGAGAGGCTGAGACAGAGATGTGAAGGCAGTGTTGGACAGGTTTAATTGGCACAAAGGAAAAAATCCAAAACAAAGAAATAAATCATGGGCTCAAGCGCTAGCCCTTATCCTAATCCTACCCCGGATCCTGGATCTAAGCTTAAAGCCAGCTCAGCCTGAATCTCCAGCAGGCCCATGTGAACCTATAAGACTGACCCCCTGTTCCTGTTCATTTGTTTGTTCCTTATTTCACTCTGACACTGCAGATGAACCAAGGCCAGTGTGAGGACTCTATGACCCAAGGCACCCCAGACTCTGGGATGATGGAGAACTCCATATACTGCACCTCTTCAGGTGGGAGAAACCATGGGTAAAAAAACATGGGTCAAATATGTAATTGTTTTGGATTCAAATACTTTTCTACTCTTTATTGAGCTTGTCTGGTGTAACAGAAGCTATGAAATACTCTCAAAAAGTGCAAATCCTGCCTTCAGGTCCACTTGGTGGGTTCAATTGCACCAGACAAGATCAATCAAGCTCAGAAAAGTATTTGAATCCAAAATAATTACGTATTTGGCCCAGGTCTGGTGTAAGCTAGGGTTAGGGCCCTGTCTGTCTATGACTGGCTGGAAATGGCAGGTTTAAGCAAGCTGCCTATAGCTTCTTTTTTTAAACTCATTTCCTGGTCAAGCTGAGAACAAAACAGCCTGAACCAGCAAAGCGTAACCCAATGTAGGGCAACAAAACTTAAAAATACAGCATTTCAGCTTCCGCTTTCATTTCTTCATATCTGTGTGTGTGTGTGTGTGTGTGTGTGTGTGCGTTGGGGGGGGGGGGGGGGGTGCGGATTCGCCTGAAAAATTTAGAAATATCCTTTGCTTATTACATCAGCTAAATGCTGATGATAAATGGAGGCCTACAAGAACAAGACTGGATCTGCACTTCATAATGAAATGATACAAACAAATATATTTGTATGATTCAATGTTGAATAACCACACACCAATTGCTTGTCATATTCTGTGAGATCAAGTACAAATAATGCAGAATACAATGGGCAGGTATTATGGGAATATGCTGTGAGATTGTAAAATGGAGTAAAAAAGGGTAAAAGTCAGGCCTCAACAAGTGTAGCTAAGATTTCAATAATGGCAGCACACAGTGAGAGACAGCCACAGGATGGGCGCGTGACTGTACAAAGAGGGTGAGAATATGATTTGCAGGCCTTGGGCTATGCAATGAGGGTGTTGTCTGTGTGTGCATTTGAGAGGTGAGTGTATGCATAGGGAGTGTGTCTGTGTGTGTATGCCTGTGTGCGCATTTGTGAGGTGTGAGTGTTTGTGAGATTGAGAGAGCGAGAGAGAGTGTGTGTGTGTGTGTGTGTGTGTGTGTGTGAGAGAGAGAGGGAGAGTGTATGTGTGTGTATGCCTGTGTACGTATTTGTGAGGTGTGTGTGGGAGACAGAGAGAGACAGTGTGTGTGTGTACAAAGGCATGTGCCTTTGGAGATTTCTCACAAAGCTGAAGTGTGCTGGTTTATAAATGTTTGATGTGCCTGGGTTTCTTAACGCTGTGCTCTGTGCACATTCGCCTTGCATTCGAATGAAGGTCATTGAGTGAGGAAGCAGGCATCGCCCCGTGCCATCCATGTCCGGCGGGAAGCGCTAAGCCATGGATACCACTGCACAGAGTCTCTGCTGAATGTGCCACTGAACTCAAAACGAGAGCCATCCCAGCTCTGACCCCAGATCAGTCCTCTAGCCCTGTATCCTAATGCCTGATATTTAGTGCCAGAGGTAGAGACTAATCTAGGGTCTGTGCTTTGGGACGGAATCTGTTCTCACTGTGCTGTCCCTCCACACTCTCAGAAATAAAGTGACAGTGGAGGTACATTTTTGTTCTATAAGGATCACATTTCCAAAATGTGCCACTGAAAGTACAGTAATGTTCTCTTTGGAGTACATTTTTCAAGAAAAAAAAGGGTTTCCAAGAAAAGTTGTTATATATTGCTAGCTAGAGGTACAGTTGTATGCACCAATAGGGTACCGCCCCAACAACAAGCATGTGTAACTTAGGCACTTTTCATAGCTTCATTTCTGAGAGTGCAGTGTTCTCATCTGCCTGGGTTAAGGTAGGGCTTGTTCTGTGCTTCGTGTGATGAACCCTACAGTTTCACACATGGCTGAGTGTCAAACCGTCGATCCCCAGAGGCTGAGTCACAGCAGCAGAAGCAGGAACAGATACTTAAGTCAGCGGTAAACAGCCCAATAAGCAGGGGCCACAGCTGCCAGAGATGATAATGTAATAATAATTATAATTAATAATAATGATAATAATAATAATAACATAATTTGAGCTACACTTTGAGCATACAGCACAAAATGCTTTATAGCAGTGAAAAATGAATACCATAAAAATAGACACAATGCCACAAAAGATAACACAGTACTTAAGATCAAATAGAAGTATAAAATCGATGAAATTGCGCCCCTTCCCTCCTCAAACAAACCCCTGCCTCCTCAGAAGACATTGCCTCGCACACTACTTCAAACGGCTGAGCTCCCATCCCATAATCCCACAGTGAGCAACGACAATACAGAGATGAGACTGAGAAGAACAAGAAGCGGAGTTCTCACTGTTCTATCATTCCCCCCTAATAAATATCCAAAACTTGCATTAGAACAGAATCTTATTTTATGGTTTTCAGCAATAAAGATCAAACAGAACCATGCATGACCAAAGGGTCCTACCCAGTCTCATGGGACATACGTACCTCCGAGCACTTATTCAGAGAAGCACAATTATGTTCTCATAGGTACACTTTGCTGTGCTTAAGAAATCGAATGTCCACTGTGCTAAAGGGAAACTTAGACTTTAAATGATGGGAGAAGAGGCTTGTTTGCTTGAGAGATGGGCTTAACCACCCCGCTGCTTCAGTGTAGCGGTTAGTGAGTCAGCAAACTGCATTAAGTAAAAACACTTTGAGGAGGAAGGCCAGGCAGGCTTGGGGAAAATCTAAATTTTTCACATTAATCGTATTACATTCTGTTCTTAAATTCACACAGCCACCAAATGACGCCAGTCAATTAATACGTAAAAATGGGTAGGATTAAAAAAAATACTCATAATGCTAAACTCCTAAGTCAGTTTTCTTTGTGTTTAACACTGCATGCGGTTCTGTGTGGTATTTAACGGTGTGTGTGGTGTTTCGCACCGTGTGTGGTTATGTGCTGTTTCACACTGTGTGCGGTTGTGTGTGGTGTTTAACACCGTGTGTGGTTGTGTGTGGTGTTTAACACTGTGTGCGGTTGTGTGTGGTTGTGTGTGGAGTTTAACACCGTGTGAGGTTGCGTGTGGAGTTTAACACCATGTGAGGTTGCGTGTGGAGTTTAACACCGTGTGGGGTTGTGTGTGGAGTTTAACACCGTGTGAGGTTGTGTGTGGTGTTTAACACTGTGTGCGGTTGTGTGTGGTTGTGTGTGGAGTTTAACACCGTGTGAGGTTGCGTGTGGAGTTTAACACCGTGTGTGGTTGTGTGTGGAGTTTAACACCATGTGTGGTTGTGTGTGGAGTTTAACACCGTGTGCGGCTGTGTGTGGTGTTTAACACTGTGTGTGTGGTTGTGTGCGGTGTTTGATGCCGTGTGTGGAGTTTAACGCCGTGTGCGGTTGTGTGTGGAGTTTAACACCGTGTGTGGTTGTGTGTGGTGTTTAACACCGTGTGAGGTTGTGTGTGGTGTTTAACACCGTATGCGGTTGTGTGTGGTTATGTGTGGAGTTTACCATGTGAGGTTGTGTGTGGTGTTTAACACCGTATGCGGTTGTGTGTGGTTGTGTGTGGAGTTTAACACTGTGTGAGGTTGTGTGTGGAGTTTAACACCGTGTGTGGTTGTGTGTGGAGTTTAACACCGAGTGTGGTTGTGTGTGGTTGTGTGTGGAGTTTAACACTGTGTGTGGTTGTGTTTGGAGTTTAACGCCATATGTGGTTGTGTGTGGTTCTCAGCGCTGAAAGATTTCCCGATCACAGTGAAGGTGACCGAGGCGTCTGCGAGGTGCCAGCTGAAGGGATCCTTCATCCTGAGGGTGGATCTGCGGGCCATTCACCTCCTGCACCCCAAGACTGGGGCCACGCGCTACACCTGGCCCTTCAATTATATACGCAAGTTTGGCCTCCAACAGGTAATTCACTCATCTGAGATGGTCGTCTTCTAATGCTGCACAGTCAAAGAAACAACTATTTTTATTATAATTATAATTTGTCATTAATTATTTGTAATTAATCATTAATGATGCTTTAGTCCAAAGATTTGCGGTTGATTAGATTAAGCAGGGGACAACCGCCTTGATGCAATTTTGGGTTAAGGGCCTTCAAGGACCCAACAGCTGTGTGGATCTTATTGTACACTTGGACTTCCGGTCATGAGCCTTAACCACTAGGCTACAGGCTGCCCCATATTCACCCTCCGTTTAAAGCATTCGCTTTGGAATCGCTAAATATAGTTACTGAGCTAGTTTTCAATAGTTTTCTATGCCTATGGTTATGCTTTTGTTGCACTTGCATTAAGGTTTTTTTGTATTTTGTATTATTTTAAGATTGGGCAGCCAGTAGCCTGCTCTAATCAACTGTAAGTCACTTTGGATAAAAGTGTCAGCTAACAGTAAAATCACATCTCTCTCCATCAGTCCACTTTCTCCATTGAAGCCGGGCGCATGAGTAAATCCGGTGAGGGCGTCTTTGAGTTCCAGACCAAGCAGAACGAAAAGATCTTCCAGGCTGTCGACGCTGCCATCAACCTGCAGAGCAGCAAGGACAGGTCCCAAACCTGGGACCCAAGCCCCGGTCCTGTCGTCCTGGACGACGACGACAGCCTCTACAGTAAGGTCACCAAGGTGAGGAGGCCCCGCCCCCAAGCCAACGCCCTGCTCGCGGGAGTGGAGGAGATGCCGCTGGACGATGTGTCCGTCGGGGACTGGGGGTGGGGCATGTCCCACCGCCCGTTGCCCACCCCCGGCTTCCCCCGGGAGCCCCCGCCGGGCAGACAGACGCCCCCCGACAGCCCCCAGCTCTCTGAGAACGAACCCGACTACGAGGAGGTGGACGTCGGCGCCATGGCAACACAGGAGCCCCCGCCCACTTACGACAGCATCTTCAGGGTCGGAGGTCCGGCCTTAGAAGAGTGCCCGTACGACATGGCCGGCGCGAATGCAAACCATGGTCACAAGCTGAAGAGAATGCTGACCAACCCCTGCTTTGATTGCGATGAGGTGGACTCAGACCCAATGACGACCATGTGAAAAAAGCCATCAGAGAACTCCAGGGGCGTGGCCACAGGTGGGCGCAGGGTCTCCTGAAAATCGGCTACCTGCACCACAGGCAGAAGTGACATTTAGAAGTGTGCATTATCTTGCTGTGAATTGACGGACAATCTCGAATATAGTAACCAACGAGTGGAGACCTCCCACCCAACTCAGTACAGAGCAACAACAACAGGCAGATGTTGACCAGCGTTGAGTCGTGTCTATTGTCCATGTTACTGGAGGCTTCCCTAGTTTCGGGAGACAACCCTCTGTGCCCTTCCCGTAACCCCCTCAGAGTCCAAGGTACACAGATTGTGTTCGCTGTTCTGTGTTTAACCTGAAAAGAATTAAATGAACAGGCTTTTAGGGGACTATCTGAAATCGCACACTGACCTTGGTCACTCACGTGGCGGCCATTTTGTTTTCCTTGTTTTCACTTTGTGTCTTTCTGATAAGAAATATTGCACTGGGCCTTACAATCAATAAAAGCAATTAAAGGAAAAGCAGGGTGCAGGGTGACCTTTACTACAGGAGAGATGGAGAAATAAAGGATGGATTTGGCAGATTGTTCAGTTGGAGGAAAGGTCTCAGTCAAAGGAACCTGTTGGCCAGAAGTTCAACCATTGTTACTCTGAAAAAGACTATTAATATTATTATATTTAATATTCCTCCAGCCATGTGTACTGCAAATGTCTCATGATTCAACCAATTGTTGGTTTAAAAATGAATGGGACTAAACCATATGTTTAGCTACTTACTTCGATTCTGTTTTTCTGTTCCTGCTGGTGAAAAAAACCCAAAAAGAAAAGGCTTTCTCTATCACCATTGTCCTCTTTGTCTCTCTCACACGTTTATATCCAGAACACTTACAAATACACATGTACCCACAGACGCATATACACTCACTAAGCACTTTATTTGGAACACCTGTACACCTACTTATTCATTCATTCATTCATTCATTCATTCATTATCCTAACCTGCTTATCCTGAACAGGGTTGCAGGGGAGCTGGAGCCTATTCCAGCATACATTGGGCGAAAGGCAGGAATACACCCTGGACAGGTCGCCAGTCCATCGCAGGGCACACACACCATTCACTCACACACTCATACACTCATACTGTCACGTTTCATGCTTGTCATGTCATGTTTTATGTTTAGCTATTGTCTTGGTTATGTTATTGTCATGTCACGTATTATGTTAGTCTTGTCATGTCACATAATATAGTTCATTGTCATAGTTTTGCAAACTTGTTATGTCACGATTTATGTTGTTTCATGTTATGTTGTTCCGTTCATTGTTTAGCATACACTTTTTCGTGTCTTTCTGCAAACCTTGCATTCCTGCTTTCTCTCTCTCCCTTTCTGTCACTCACACTTCCCTAATTGTTTCAATTCCCCTTGTCTTCTTACTAATCTACTAACTTTAGATCAGGATTGGGTAATACTAACATTCTAACCATGTGTTCATGTTACCTTATGTTTCTTGTGCATGTCATTTACTAATTTACGAACGCTAGGGCAGGAAATTACTAATGATTACTCATTATCTTGTTAACTTGTCAATCCTCCACACCTGATTTCCATTCTCATGCTGCTCTCAATCTAATTGTCTGTCCTGTCTACACCTGCATATAAGCTCAGTTCCATATGTTGTCTTTGTGATATTGTTGCCCCCGTTTGTCAGTGCATCGCTTTAGCGGTTTTGTCAAGCCATTTGTCTCCCCGTTATGATGTGCTCGGTGAGTGTATTCATACTGACACTCACAAATACGATGGATAGAAACACATTTTCACCAAACAGGAAATATTCAGTGTGAGACCCAGAATCTAACAAGCACACCCTGCTATGTCATGGTTATTTGGGGAAATAAAGCATGTACTGACGGTGAACACGAAGGAGCCGTGTTTCCCTTTGAATATTTCCTGCTTTGGTAATCACCCAAAGAGATGGTAATAACAACAGACATGGCTGAGGCTGATTGATAATTAGCTATTGTGTTCCCGGTCACCAGTCTGGTTGTATTAAAATGAGACGCAAGTTACCTGATTGGCCCCAGACCCTAAATCTATGTACTCCGTTCTTTTAAATACAAATGGATTTCCAGGGTTCATTCTCTTTGTCCGAAATGGTTCTTATAAGCATTTTGACTGTGATATACACTTGCACTTAGGTATTGAAATGAGGTTTTTATTGGTCTTATTTTTCGGACTTAAGTCTTCTGCGGCTGTAACCTAACCTGAATGCTGCACAGCATAATGCGTTGTGTGTTCAGAGATGCTCTTCTGCATACCACTGTTGTCATGTGTGCTTATTTGCATTACTGTTAACTTTATGTCAGCTTTGACCAGTCTGGCCATTCTTCTCTGACCTCTCTCATTAACAAGGTGTTTCTGTCTGCAGAACTGCTGCTCTTGTTTTTTGAACTGCTGCTCTTGTTCTCTGCCAATTCTAGAAACTGTTGTAGGTGAAAATTCCAGGAGTTTCTGAGATACTCAAACCACCCTGTCTGCCACCAACAACCATTCCACGGTCAAAGTCACTTTGATCACATTTTTTCCACATTCTGATGGTTGATGTGAACATTAACTGAAGCTCCTGACCCGTATCTACATGATTGTGTGCTTTGCACTGATGCCACACCATTGGCTGATGAGATAATCGCATGAATAAGTAGGTATACAGGTGTTCCTAATAAAGTGCTCAATGAGTGTATATTTTATCTTTGCACTTTTGGAAACATTTTGAGCTGAATGTCACATTTCAATTTAACTTAGACTCCAAATGTAGCGGAACTTTGTCTCTACGCCTGAGAAGGCTAATGAGTACAAGCTCCAGCATGTCTTAGGGCAGTCGAACACAATCACAACACTGCGACTGTGCCGCGCGTCCTCACGAACCATACAATGAGCTAGTGATTAAAAATCTTTCAGAGTGACTGGAGTGTCAGTCGGTTACCAGTGAGCATGCCTCAAACATATAATTAGCATTAAAAAACTTATTTAAAAGGTATTATTAACTCTGCTTCTCTATTTTATTTAATTATTTATTTATTTTATTGCTTGAGAACGGGGGTCCTGTGTCAAGTTGTGACCCAAAAAAATACTACTTCCTGTCTCTCATGGACCATCCAGTTCTACGGGCTCAGAGACCCACTGTCCCCAGACACACAGAACATCACCGTGCTTTATCCACGCTATCCCAAACAGGGGCCTTTTCTCTCGAGTATTGTGTGTGGAGAGCTCAGAACAGACAGAAGCAGTGGACGCGGTTCTGTCTAATGGCAGCACAAAGGAAGTGGTGTAGTGGGGAATGTGGTGACATATTGTATGTCTGCCTCTGTATGCTTTCATGAGAAAGAATGTATGAGTCACTAATTATTTCTGTCAACACTTTTTCATGGAAAGCAGGCTTCTGGTTTGAAATGGAAAATGCCATAGAAGCGATTCATTTATGCAGATATACTGTATTAGCATGTGAATTCTGCCACCACCGCAGTTTTGGAACTGAATATTGGACACAAGTACAGGACTCACTAATCAGGTATATGACCTGTATTCTTCTTAAATACAGTCTGTGTTTTCTTGTTACATTACAAGGCATGTAGCAGACGCTCTTATCCAGAGCGACGTACAACGAAGTGCAGATCAGATCAGACCTTGTTGGCCTGAAGAGTGAGCAGCAGAGACACAGATAACCGGTGAGCAGTTATTTCCTGTGGTCAGGTAGAGCATTGTGCAGCAGCAGTAGGTCTGATCTTTAGATAACTCTCCTGTGAGATCCTCTTTGTTCATGAGCAAAAATATTTATGTACCTCGTGGATTTGTCACATGAGCTCAAACATGGTGGGGCACAACCAGCTCCATTCAGTACCTCCAATCTCAACCAGTTCCATTCAGTACCTCCAATCTCAACCAGTTTCTATTAATTTCTCTTGATTAACAACAAGTGTGCAATTAAGTGTAATTAAGGACTAATCAATTGGCAAGTAACACACAGCTCGTTAAATCATAAATTCAAGTTATCAATCAAAATACATTTTAATCTCTAAGTAGCGAAGTACGGCAGTTATCTATATATATATATAGTTATCGATAGCTTTCAGATTTTTTCCAATCTACGCATTGCAGATCTCTTCTGCTCCGGTCTATTTTCCGAGCGTGATTGCGGAGAAATAAGTCTTCATGTGTCCGCAAATAATGATTAAAAAGGATTGTCTAAATTGTATTTATAATTTAACACGATGTGAAGTAGTTGCATGTTCATTTCCGATTGATTACCCAGTTCATTGGCGGGCTTGTTAATCAAAGAAAATGAAGGAATACAGGTTTGCCCTTGCTCATCAGAAAACTGTTTAAAATTTAATTGTGTTTGCAACTTGAGTAACAGTGTTCCAGAAAGCCATGAGGTTGTGCACGAGCCCCA